>NW_016822066.1:53306-69465 GCF_001698545.2 Rhinopithecus bieti | reverse complement strand
GCCTGTAGTCCCAGCTACACGGGAGGCTGAGGCAGGAGAATGGCGTAAACCTGGGAGGCGGAGCTTGCAGTGAGCTGAGATCCGGCCACTGCACTCCAGCCTGGACGACAGAGCGAGACTCCGTCTCAAAAAAAAAAAAATTTTTTTAGTAGAAATGGGGTTTCACCATGTTGGCCAGGATGGTTTTGAACTCCCGACTTCAAGTGATCTACCTGCCTCGGCCTCCCAAAGTGCTAGGATTACAGACTTGAGCCACCACGCACAGCTGTAATGTACACCTATTTTTATTAGATGATTTAAAGGAAAAGCACCATCATTTCTAAAGAGTATTCTCCTCAAACTACTATGTATGTATGTGAAAAGCTTCAAGACCAATAGAACTTCAAGAACAATTCTTAGTGGGGAAAAAAGACAAAAGAGGGCAAATTTCCTCCTTACCTTATTTGAGACATGAGACTTTGCCAAACAGGGCTAGAACCTAATAATTAGGAAATGGTCCAAAGCTGTACCCACACCTATACCAGCGCCTGCCCAAGCAGATGAAGCACATCTCAGGCTGTTAAAATTCATTAACAACAATTTATCTCAACTTTGAAAACACTGACTCACATTTCATCCACTGCTAGAAGTCGTACTCATTTCAGGATCCCTTTTTTACAAGTGGGAAATTAGGTCAGTGATTGCTTTTTAACTTCCTCCAAAGATCACAGTGAAGGTCAGAACCTGGACCAGGGCTCACTCTCATTAGTATTCACCCCACACTCCTTTTCTTTCTCTCCACTGGCATTAGCAGAAATGATTCAATCATTGGTTCCCAAATGTGGCTGATCAAAATCAACTGGGGTAACTTTTAGAAATACATATTCCTGCCCCAGCCACACTCTAAGATTGATTTAAGTCTGGGGAGCAAATATAATTTCAAAAAGAAGCTCATCACATGATTCTGATGATCAGTACTAGTTGTGAACCTCTTATTAAAGACTGCCATCCTTAAACAAACAAAACAACTGACAGCATAATTTAAACATTTTGGGCAAGGGAAAATATCCTACTAACTGCTGGTATTATTGGCTTCTTCTGGGCCCAGAGAAGGCTTATCTGTGACATTTTTAGTCTAAACAGCTTACCTGTTTAAGAAATCTGGCAGGCTTGAGATGTCTCACTCCACAAGTTCTTTGACAAACTCCCAGTGCTGTCCAATAGAACTTTCTGTGATGATGGGAATTATACCTGTGCCATCCAATACAGTAGTTGCTAGCCACGCATGGCTACTGAGAACTTGAAATGTAGCTAGTATCAATGGGCAAGTTTTTAATTTTATTTAATTTTAAGTTAAATAGCCACATGAAGCTAGTGGCCAGTATATTAGACAGCTTGGGTCTAGACTTCTAAGACCCTTGATTTAACTGGAGCCCTCCCCTCTCCTGACCCCACTCACCTCTACCCAGGGGAACCTCTGCAGAGATCAGGCTCACATAGAGCTGATAGGTCAGCTGGGGCACTGAGCCCAGGAAGGCTTGGATCTGTGACATACGTTTGTAGGCATTGCGGTGCATAGCCAGGGTCCGGATGGAGTGGCCCACCTCCCATTCTATCAGCACCTCCTCGCCATCTATTAGCATCTTCTTTCGGGTGAGGCTGACATAGGGCTCCTCCTGCTCCTCTTTCTTCCACAGTGTGAGGTACTTAATCATGGCCTCCAAACATCTGCAGAAGTAAAGCATCATGCGAACTTAACTAAAGCTGTCCTGGGAAGGGAGGTTGTAATGAGGGGAAAAAAATAACTTGGGGAGGCTGTGCTACTTTATTTTATTTTATTTTGTTTTATTTTATTTTATTTTTGAGACAAGGTCTTACTCTGTCACCCTGGCTAGAGTGCAGTGGCACAATCATGATTCATTGCAGCCTTGACCTCCTGGTCTCAAGCGATCCTCCCATCTCAGCCTTCTGAGTAGCTAGGACTACAGGCATATGCCACCATGCCAGCTATTTTTAATCTGTGTAGAGATGAGATCTAGACATGTTTCCCAGACTGGTCTCGAACCCCTGGGCTCAAGAAATCCTACTGCCTTGACCCAAAGTGCTGGGATCACACGTGTGAGACACCATGGCCGGCCTGCACTACTTTTTGTCTTTTTCTCTCTCCTGCTCTGATCATTTCTCATAAGTCAAAGGGTGGATCATGCCTTCTACAAGTTACATGAATCGAAATCCTTTTTTGTCCAGTCATTGACTATCCTAAGAACACCATTTCAGAAGTACTTGTTTGAGGACTTGAGGAATTGTTTTGTCTTTTTAAGAATAGGCCTATGGCAGGTAGAAAAGTGCCTTGAACACAGAGGTATTAAGTCAATACTGTTTTCCTAGCGAAATGATGAAGGTTCCAAAAGGCCCTGTTTTCTTACCTCAAATTCGCTTCATCCCATAACCAAGTTTTAGATTCTGCTTTTGCTTTATTAAATTAAATTTAATTTAATTTTGAGACAGAGTCTTGCTTCTGTACCCAAGGCTGAGTGCAAGGCACGATCTGCCTCACTGGTAACCTCTGCCCCTCCCGTGGTCAAGTGATTCTCCATGACCTCAGCCTCATGAGTAGCTGGATTACAGGCCACGTGCCACGCACGCCTGGCCTAAGTTTTTTTGTTTTTGTTTTTTCTTTTTGTTTTTGTATTGTTTAGCTAGAGATGGGTTCTGTTCACCATCATGGCCAGGCTGCGATCTGAAACTCCTCGACCTCAGGTGATCCACCCGCCTCAGCCTCCCAAAGTGCCTGGGAGGCTGGCACCTGCGCCAGATTCTCGTTTTCAAGAAAGGTTCATAAACCTATAATCTCACAGCCAAAAAGTCTTGGTTAGAGATCAGGAAAAGAAAAACAACTATGCTCATAGTAAGAAGGAAGCAATGAAACAGGAAGCAATGAAAGCAACAAAGGTACTTAAAAGACGACAACTCAAACCTGAATGAACTACATATCTAAGCCCTCAAAAGATCACTGTAATAGTTACTTTTTGTGCCTCTTGACCTGTTTGTGGACAGAAGCCTTTTAAACTGGATTCTTTCTTTACAAAGAGAAAGTCCTTATGAAAGTCTATCATCCTTGGAATAAGGGTAAGATGACATTTCCGGCTATGCCCCTCCTATCTCCCCCATACAAATCAGAAGTCTGCAGCAGGTCTGATGTGGTAAGTGGAAGAGAAGCAACTAGAACATCTTGTTCTGGAACACCTGAGTTACCACTTCCCTACTCACCTTGAACGAATAAAAACTGTGGACTACTTATGACTAGTAAGAACATTTGTAGTGGACATTAAGGCATCTTGCCTAATAGACTGAGGTCAAGGGTTGTATTTTTCTTGTTTACAGCTCTTATCACTTAGTGAGTATTTGAGAAATATTTGCTGAGTAAATGAAAGAATAAGAAGAGAGAAAATAATACAGGGTAAGCAATTATGGGAGGAGAGGATAATAATAACAGCAATGAAATTTAACAGAAAAGTAGACCAAAGACAAGCCCAGAGGTTGATATGCTCTCTAGCCTTTAGTTCCTGATAAGGAAAAGTTGGAACATATGCTGACTGCCAGTCTCCATAGATCACCCTAAGATTGATGCATGTGTACCACTCTGAAGCATGTAGCTTGAAATTTTCACCTTCTAGGGACAAACTCTAAGACCTGGGAAAGAAAAGATGCAAAGAAAGAACAGAGAAGAAAAGCAACACTTTTTTCTGATTCTTGTTCTGCGTAAGTGCATTTTCAATGAAAATTTTATATTTTAATCCAAACCCATCAGTACTATTGCTAAATTGGAGAACAGTATTGGAGAAGGTGGTGGCGTGAAATGTTCCATTTACATTTACATAAATGTTCCGTTTCTATTCTCAAGGCTATTTTCTGGTTTAAGTAAGGGTGTTTGCCCATTTATAAGCTTCAGTAAATTAGAGTACATTTTCATTTCAGAAGTATGCTTGCATTTCATGTAAGGCACCCAGACCCTACAAGCACTTTCATGTGCCTGATAGCACTAATCAAGTTCCTACCTATCTAACAAGTAATTGGCCTTGAAAATAAACAAATCCAGAGTATAATTTATGAGTTTTTAATTATCTTTTCTCTGCTGTGGGCTTAGCTGCCTGAGGTTATAAATGCTTCCCAATCATTTCTAGTGGAAGCTAAACAACAAAAATGAAAAACAGTACTCAACACTCCACACAGAGGGTTCACAAAGCAAACAAAGGAAGTCAAAAAGAGGGGAGGGTGCAGCTGGGTACTTTCTGAAATTTGTATCTTGAGAGTTTTCGATTGGTTAACTCAATATATTGCATTTGAAAAAGGAGGGACGAATGGTTTGTTTGCTCCTCTAGTGACATCTTTAAATTTCTTGGTTTCAAGGTCAAGATGAGGTCTTCCTTTTACAGCTTAACTTCAAAGATTTAGAACCGTAAAGGACCTTTAGATTACCCAGTCCAAAGATGCATATAGGCCAGCTGAGTTATATCTGACCAATAGATATGGTTTGGTCCATCCTGTGTTGTTGTTGTTGTTTTAATCAGCTGTGAAAATTTAAAATCATGACATTTCATGTAAAAATCCTGTCTTTGGAGCATCTCCTGAAAACTTAGTGGATCTGGCAATACTGGGTCTGAATTCCAACATGGAAACAATGGGCCAGGGCTCTAGAGGGGCTACCTCCTTCAGGCGGGTCATGAAGATTTCAGATTACCATGGTATCCACTACTCCTCAGTATTCCTCTAACACTGAGACTTTGTTTTCATTTATCATCACATACAAGGCTACTGTTTTTTCTTATACTAGGCCTGCTTCATTCATTTATGATACCTGCCTGGTCCCTGCAAGCGTTTGAGTTTGAGACCCATGATTTAGACTAACCCATTTGCTTTACAGATGAGAGAACTGTATATGCCTTCCTGTGAAGGCATCTTCAGAGATTTTACCAAGAACACACAACCAGTCAATGACAGAGGGAAGACTAGACTCCAAATCTCCTGAATTTCAGGCCACTGTTTCTGTTGATATCCCATATTCTCTCTGATGGAGCCTAATCAATTCCTCCCCACTTAAAAATGTATTGATAAAAAAAATTTCTGGCTTTATTGAGGTATAAATGACAAATAAAAATTATATATATGTACACATATGAAATTTTATAAAGGAGTGAGTTCCATCCTTAATCTAATGATGAAGTATCTTCCCATTGCAACACTCTGACCCATATTCCTCGGCTGACTGCAGTTGTCTACCTCTCTTGCAATCAAGACAAACGTGGTCCATTCCTTACTCCTGAACTCATAAATTTTGCAACATCTCTCTACCTTTAAAACCCCATAGCATCCAGATGAGACTGTTGACAGAGATGCCTGTCTCCCTAGGATTAAGTACATTCTCTCCACTTGAAGGCAATCTGAATGGAAATACTTGATACTACTAAATTGTGCTACTGCATCCACATAGAGAGATGAACTGTCTTCCTTTGTCCCCTCCTAACTTTGTATCTTTATTGCAGAAATATACAAAGAGATAAACAGGAGACTGATAAACCAACAGAGAATGAACTACATTGAGTTGGGGTACCAGATTACCACAGATGGTTTAAAATATTTTCCAGATGTCAAATTACTTTGAAAATTTGAAAATGGCAGTAGCACCAGCCCAAGCAGCTCAGGGTAAAGAAACTCTTATCCAATTTACAAAGCATCCAAAAGGTAGAGTCAAAATTACACTCAGGCCAGGCACGGTGGCTCACTTTGGGAGGCTGAGGCAGGAAGATCACTTGAGCCCAGTCCACATAACGAGACCCCATCTCTACAATTTTTTGTTTGTTTGTTTTTTGAGATGGAGTCTCATTCTATCGCCCAGGCTGGAGTGCAGTGGCACCCATCTTGGCTCACTGCAACCTCCACCTTTCGGGTTCAAGTGATTCTCCTGCCTCAGCCACCAGAGTAGCTGGGATTACAGATGTGCGCCACCACTCCCAGCTGATTTTTAGTAGAGATGGGGTTTCACCATGTTGGCCAGGCTGGTCTTGAACTCCTGACCTCAGGTGATCCACCCGCCTTGGCCTCCCAAAGTGCTGGGATTACACATGTGAGTCACCACACCTGGCCTAGAATTTTTTTAAAAAAATTAACCAGGCATGGTGAGGCATGCCTTTGGTCCCAGCTACTTGGAGGCTGAGGTGGGAGGATCGCTTGATCCCAGGAGATCAAGGCTGCAGTGAGCCAGGATTGCACCACTGCACTGTAGCCTGGGAGACAGAGCAAGACTTTGTCTTAGAAAAAAAAAATTAAAAAAATAAAATTACACACTCTGCAGCTATGGCCTTCATGCACAGGGTGATCACGTCTTGTTGTTCCCATACTAGTTTACACAACCCAAATCCAGACAGCAAACATTCTCTAATAAAGTCTTGTTAATAGTATCGTTCATTGTTTTGGAACACAGGTACATACCACATGTTCATCATGGTGGCATTTGAGATTTCAGATAAGTTTTTTGGATGGTAGACAGGGAGAGTGGGAGGAAATGAGAGAATTGATTAGAGCCATAGTAGCCATCTTGTAAATCTTTCATCTTTCTCTGCCCAAGTCTGGGGTGGGGTTCGGGGGGTAAAGAAAAGATTTAAAAGTTGCTCACCTGATAACAGGTCCCAAGAGGATTAGATGCATAAATAATGATAGCGGTTTATCTTTGGCTAGATCTCTGTGAACAAAAATGAGGGTCAACTGGACCATAATGGATGAAAACATAAAGAAAGAAAAGGTGTATGTCATCCAGTAAGTTTCACTATTCTTTCGATAGATTCTAACCATGTACAAAGCAGATGCAGCCTCCCCACAGTACAAAAAGGTGGAGAAAAGGATGCTAAATGGAAAAGTAAATCGGGGGTTGGTTCCACGGATGACATCTTCCTGCAGAGATGAAACCGGATCCACATTTGGCTCCTCAGGAATTTCATAAACTCTGTCCATTGTTGAGGTTCTTTCTGAATGTTGTGGTCTGGTGCTCATATCACCCTCCCATCCATCCCCAAGAGAACCCTGTAGCCGCTGCAGTCCAAGTATAGGTGAGGAGAGCTCTGTCAAGTCCCGTTTGGGAACAGAGATTCACTAGTTAGAGCAAGAAACCGCTCTCTTCTAGACTCAGATTCGACTTGGAGTCTGGGATGGAAAACCCAGGAGTACCACTTTGAACTCGACTCTTGATTGGCCCAGGATTCCAATCGTCAACATACTTGCTGTAAAACTTGAACAAGACAAAAGCAAGCATCCCAGCGCCCCATCCAGAGTCCAACTCCAGGGACGTGAAGAGTCATGAGAACAGCGGCTTCCGTGGCAGCTCCTTTTGCAGCCCCTCAGGCAGAGGGTAGCCAATCTGTTGGGGGCACCGACACTCAACAGCTCCTCACAGAGTGCTGACCAGTGTGTTCTCTCAAGTCAGCGGAGAGCTGAGCCAGGGCAGAAGAGGGGGCGCAGCCGGGATTCAGTTCAGTGCCTAGGTATCCTAGCTATTGCTAGGCTGTAGCTATCAGCTCGCCCGCTCACCTGCGCGCTCTCAGGACCTTTGCTGAGTCCAGGGTTCTCAGGATAGCTCCTCGGATTCCCCAGCCCCGCCCCCAAGACCGCCTGGCCCGGGACTGGAGTATTGTCACCACCCTGTCTCCGAGAGCAGTGTTGAGGGAAAGAAGCAGAGCGCGCTCGCTCTACAGGATCAAGAAAAGGCTGGAGGGGCTGCTTCTCCTCGGAGAAACTTTACTAGTGAGAGGCACGACGTGCGGGTCGCCAACCTGGCTGGACGGATGTCGCCAAACTCTTGGACGCCGTCTGCTGCCAGGGTCCTGCCTGGCCTGCGATTCCAGCTGCGAGAGGCCGGCAGCTTCTAAAACTAAGGCACCGGGACGGCGGGGGCGGGCGAGATGGGCTGGACGGCTGGGGCCAAACAAAACCAGCCAGAGAGTTCCCGGGCAGGCGGCCAGCCAAGGGATGCTCCTTGAGGAGTGGCGGGACAAAAGGGGCTTGGGCCGCTCTTCAGAAGCACTTCTGACCACGACCTCCAGACCCAGGCGGGAGCCACAGCTTTACTCTTCCCTAAGAGCAGCAGGCGCCCACTTCTACCCCGCCCTCCCTAACTAGTTAAGTAACTTGCTCCAACACTCATTCTACCCACGCGGTTAGGCAGGTGTGTCTCCCTCGGCCGCAGGGTTGAACCTCCCTAGGTCCTATTGCCCTCCAGATAATATCATGAGACGGGGAACCTGGGAGGAATTGGGCCAGAGTTTTCAGCGGAGGGAAGATGGAACAGGATAAAGGTCAAGACTCAAGGTCAGCCCACAGACACTGAAAGCTCATATTTTATGCTTTGATTTCTCCACTCGCAAAATGAGGTCAGGATAGGAGCTTTAGAAAGAACTTACAGGTCTTTGGTTGAAAGGTTATGAAGAGGTGCCAAATTCTAAACAGACTGGCAAAGAGCCAAGAGAGAGCTGTTAGTAAAAACTGAGAGGGGTGTCTTAAAGAGCTTTGCAAATTACCTGTATTCTTAAGTGTAATCCTCCACTACCTCACTGAGCTTTTGTTTGCATGTCTTCATTTGCATAATTCTAAACCTCAGAGAAAAAGAGAAAACATCTGCCTCCTGGTAATAATATAAATGCAGGCCAGGCACAGTGGCTCACGCCTGTAATCCCAGCACTTTGGGAGGCTGAGGCCGGCAGATCACTTGAGGTCAGGAGTTCGAGACCAGTCTGGCCAACATGTTGAAACCCCATCTCTACTAAAACTACAAAAATCAGCCGGGTGTGGTGGTGCATGACTGTAATCCCAGCTACTCAGGAGGCTGAGGCAGGAGAATCACTTGAACCCGGAAGGCAGAGGTTGCAGTGAGCTGAGATTGCGCCACTGCACTCCAGTCTGGGCAACAGAGCAAGACTACGTCTTACTACTACTACTAATAATGTAGCAGAGCCTGTGCCGATCTCCTTTTGCTGCAGGAAGTCAGTAAAACAAATCTATGTGAGGAGTGGCCAAGTAGCAGCCACCAAAATGATGGCCTCCAGGTAGTCCTGTCTTATGTTGTTTTTTAAGGTTTCCATGATTGCTGCCTCCTTTCCCCAGGGCTGATTCAGGGACAGATTCAACATCTAAAGGCTGTCGCATTCTGAAGCAGACTCCCCATCTTGGTCTGCACCTATGCCAGCATCTAGGCTAGGAGGCTGCTCCTTTCTCCTTTCCATTTCATGAAGGAGGTCAACACTATTGAGAACAACTTCAGAGAGTGTTCTTTATCTTATTAGTTGGGACATTCCAAGTGGGACAGGGTTCTCCAGCACCAGTATATGGTGCAGAACCTCTTGGGGCTGCTCTAGTTACCTGTTCACAAGGTGAATCTCAGGCAAGGTGACCAATTAATCCCATTTCACTGGGAGAGGGGAGTTGGTCCCCTAACATGGGAGAGTCAGCTGGGCACGGTGGCTCACGCCTGTAATCCCAGCATTTTGGGAAGCCAAGGTGGGTGAATCGCCTGAGGTCAGGAGTTTGAGACCAGCCTGACCAACATGGTGAAATCGCGTCTCTACTAAAATTCAAAAGTAGCTGGACATGGTGGTGGGCACCTGTAATCCCAGCTACTCGGGAGACTGAGGCAGGAGAACCCCTTGAACCCAGGAGGCAGAGGTTGCAGTGAGCTAAGATAGCACCATTGCACTCCAGCCTGGGTGACAAGAGTGAAAACTCCATCTCANCACTATTGAGAACAACTTCAGAGAGTGTTCTTTATCTTATTAGTTGGGACATTCCAAGTGGGACAGGGTTCTCCAGCACCAGTATATGGTGCAGAACCTCTTGGGGCTGCTCTAGTTACCTGTTCACAAGGTGAATCTCAGGCAAGGTGACCAATTAATCCCATTTCACTGGGAGAGGGGGAGTTGGTCCCCCTAACATGGGAGAGTCAGCTGGGCACGGTGGCTCACGCCTGTAATCCCAGCATTTTGGGAAGCCAAGGTGGGTGAATCGCCTGAGGTCAGGAGTTTGAGACCAGCCTGACCAACATGGTGAAATCGCGTCTCTACTAAAAATTCAAAAGTAGCTGGACATGGTGGTGGGCACCTGTAATCCCAGCTACTCGGGAGACTGAGGCAGGAGAACCCCTTGAACCCAGGAGGCAGAGGTTGCAGTGAGCTAAGATAGCACCATTGCACTCCAGCCTGGGTGACAAGAGTGAAAACTCCATCTCAAAAAAATAAAAATTAAAAATTAAAAAAAAAAAAAAAAAACATGGGAGAGTAAAGCTACGAAGAAGAATGTAGAATCCCAACATTTACCTTTTAGCCTTTCCTCCTTCTTCTCCATGCCCTTCTCTCTCCCCAAATACAAAAATTTACAATGCCTTCCTACTTTGTTCCAAAATGACTCCTTCTGTCTGTCATTCAAGGCTCTGTATAATCATCACACTACTTCCCTCTCGGATTTTATTGCCCACACTACCCCTACCACAAGGCCAGCCAGTTTTCTCACTACTCCTATTTGCCTTGCTCACTCCCACCTCTCTGCCTTGTTGATGCAATTTACAACCCCCTTCACCCTTTTCTCCATTAGTCCAAACCATAACTTTCTTTCAAGGGTCAGCCCAAGTGCTCCCTCCTCCAAGAAGCCTTCTGTCACCTCCCCAACTCTCACTTTTCTCTATCTTTGTGCCACTAGCACATGCTCTTTCGTACTAGTCCTTCAACTCTTTCTGTGTTTGTCCTGCCTCCCTCCAAAAAGTGTAAAGTTAGTGAGAGAAGGATGCTCAATGACTGTTTATTGAGGCACTTGTTGATGACAATGGTGACTGACAAATGGTGTTGATGATGAAGCTTCCTCCCCCATACTTCCTCCATGAAACCATGCAAGACTCAGACACACTCATCTCTAAAAGTTGTGGCCACTGTAGCTGGGGCATAAACTCCTCTGGCTGAATGAGCATTGTCTCATTCAGCCATCAGCTCACAGAGGTTCCCAGACCACATGATCTGTCCCTTCTCAAGAATTTCTACAGCATTCTTTTGTTTATACCAGAGTGTAGCACAAAAATTATTTAAGTGTATTAATTTTTATTCCCCAACTAAATTATCACAGGCTCCTTGAGGGCAGAGCCCCATTACGGTACTTTTGTTAGACTCCCCCATGACTGGTATAGACCTGTAAAGTTCCTGTCATCTGATCCCCCTCACCCACCAACTTCTCTATTTTCAGTCCTAGGACTCTCTGGCGCTTTAGGTCACTAAATCCTCTGGTCTCTTATTTCCCTGTTCCTTTGCTTTGCTGGGAGTAGCTAAGTGAGAATTTGCCGTTTCTGTCCAAACACTCCTTGCTCTCTCAGGCCATCTCTAGATTCAAGCTCTTTACTCTTCTTGGGACTAAAGATGCTGGAAATGTTGGCAGTCATAAGGCTGCTGAGGCTCTAGGAACCCCTGTCCCATTAAGAGCGCTGAGCTCCCACAGACTAGTCATCTGGGATGACACCTAGGCTGCCCCCTGAATGCCAAGTAGTGTTCAAGCATAAATTTCTCCTCCTGAGAAGCACTAGAATTCTGCAAGAAAGGGGAAGACCAAGATCTGACTCCTTACTACTCTACTTCCAACCATTGACTCAATGGGAACAAAGAGTGCATCTAAAAGCCATGTGGTCTAAGAGCTCTTGGCATCTTTATCAGCATTCAGAATCCCTCTGTAAGGCTCAGGGATGGGGTTGAGCTTTCCAAGTCTCTGCAGCCTGAAGACTGCTCAAAAGTCTCCAAGGGATTGATCTGTAAGAGATGCGTGGCATCCATGAGGAAAGAGGAGAGGAAGGACAGATCTGCAGCAAGTGACTGACAGTCCAGTCACAGAACACTCATTGGTGGGAGGTGATGGGCAAGGCCCAGAGAATCAATAGCCAGAATAGAAGATGGCTTCCTTCTACAGAATGCTCAGTTTGGGCTGTTAGGATGCTTAAAATGTATCTAGAGGCCAGGTGTGGTGGCTCACGCCTGTAATCCCAGCGCTTTGGGAGGCTGAGGTGGGAGGATTGCTTGAGCCCGGGAGTTTGAGACCAGCCTGAGCAACAAAGTGAGACCCTGTCTCTACAAAAAAAATAAAAAATAAAAACAAAATTAGCTGGGCATGGTGACACACACCTGTAGTCCTAGCTACTCTGGAGGCTGAAGTGGGGAGGATCACTTGAGCCCAGGAAGTTGAAGCTGCAGTGAGTTGTGATTGCGCCACTGCACTCCAACCTGGGCGACAGAGCGACTCTGTCTCAAAATAAAAAAAGAAAGAAAACATTAAAAAGCCAGGCGCAGTGGTTCACACCTGTTAATCCCAGCACTTTAGGAGGCCGAGATGGGTAGATCACCTGAGGTCAGGAGTTCAAGACCAGACTGGGCAACATCGTGAAACCCCATTTCTACTAAAAATACAAAAATTGGCCAGGAGTGGTGGCACACATCTGTAATCCCAGCAACTCGGAAGGCTGAAGCATGAGAATCGCTTGAACCCAGGAGGTGGAGGTTGCAGTGAGCCGAGATTGTGCCATTGTACTCCAGCCTGGGTGACACTGACACTCCGTCTAAAAAATAAAAAAACAAACAAAAAAACCAACCAAACAAAAAACGAATGCAAAATCAGTCATATCATCTAGGTCTTATTTTTCTTTTCGCTATAAACTCCCTGAGAACAAAGACCCTTGCCTGTTAGTTCTGAGCCACTCCCTCATCAATATCATCCATAGCTGGGATTTGGGCCTGGAGTTAAAACAGAAGTAACTTCCCTGCAGCCCTCACCCCTAGCATTTTTCTTCAACAAATCTGGTTAGAAATGACATCTAAATTAGTCTTGAAGGGAAAGAAGTGCTGCCACATAATGCAGCATGGCATTTGGGATGTTGGGTGTTGCCAGGCAGCTGGCGAGCTCTATTTACATTGCTTGGTGGAATAGAAGGGTCAGAGAGGGGAATATAATGATATTATTTATTTTGTAAATAATACCCTTTATTTAGAAATAACTCATATGCCATACAATTCACCCACTTAAAGTGTACAATTTAGTAGTTTTAGTACAAAGGCTGCAGCCATTACCATGACCTAGTGCCGGAACATTTCATCACCCCAAGAAACCCATACCCATTAAGCACTCAGTCCCCATTCCCCACTCCCTGCAGCACTAGGCAAGCACGAATCCACTTTCCATCTCAATAGATTTGTCTATTCTGGATGGAATCATACAATATATGATCATATATAACCTTTTGTATCTGGCTTCTTTCACTTAGTATGATGTTTTCAAGGTTCATCCATGTTGTAGCATGTATCAGTACTTCATTTCTTTTTATGGTAATACTACACTGTATGGATCTATCACAGAGAAACAGAACCAATTGGCACAAGGGGATGGTTGGAGATATATTTTAAGAAATTAGCTTATGCAATTTGGGGGACTGGCAGGTCTGAAACTTGGGGCAGACTGGCAGGCTGGAAATTCAGAAAAGAGATGGTGTTGCAGTCTTGGATCCAAAGGCTTGAAATGCAGGCAGAATTTCTATATTGCAGCCTGGAGGCAGAATTCCTTCTTCTTCAGGAGACCTCGGCCTTTGCTCTTATTGCCTTCAACTGATTGGATGAAGCCCACTGACATTATGGAGGGTAATCTGTCTATTGATTTTGTTAATCCCCTCTGAAAAATACCTTCACTACAATATCTAGACTGGTGTGTGACCAAACAACTGGGCACAATAGCCTAGCCAAGTTGACACATAATATTAACCACAACAGGATTGTCTCCACTTTTTGGCTCTTATGAGGATGATTTGAATACAAGTTTTTGCATGAATATGTGTTTTCAGTTCACTTGGGTACACACTTAGGAGTAAAATGCTAGATCATATGGTAACTATGTTTTGAGGGTTGCCAGACTCTTCTAAAGTGGCTGCACCATTTTACATTTCCATCAGCAGTGTATGATGGTTCCAATTTCTCTGCATACTTGACAACAATTTTTATCTGTCTTTTTAAGTATAGTCATCCTAGTGGATTTGGTTTGCATTTCCCTGAGCTAAATTGATTGACTGAGAAAGAGTGTGTGTGAGAGAGACAGACAGAGACAGAGAGAGAGAGAAAGAGTATGTAAGGGCATTTGAACATCAGCTGGTTACGTTCATTCAGTTATTTCACTTTTCTTCTTTTTTTCCTAGTCAGATATAGCATTGTGGGGCACTCAGTTACTTCAATAAACATTCATTTGTAAATATTTATAATTGCAATCAGCAAGACAAAGATCTCTGCTCTTAAGGAGGTCACACAGTATAGTGGACATTTGTCCTTTGTGGGGGTTGCTGTCCAGCATATGAACCCCTTTATTTGGGAGAGAGGGCTTAGGAATCTTGGTGGGAAGCAGGTCCCCCTTGCAGTCAGAACACAGGCACATGACCTTGGCTCACCCAATCCAAGGATCCATTCCTTGGACTGGGAGCCAGCGACCCAAAGCAGTGGAAAATCTCTGATTGAGACAGCTATGAAAATGTGCCTTTCAGTTCTCCCAGCATGGGGAATGTAAATGACCTTGGCCCTAGCTGCTAGGTTCTAAATTCACCCCAACATTTGCAGCTTTTCTTTGAGGCCACATTGCTTCCAGCCAATGACTGAGCACAGCAATGATACTAAGTCAGATCCATTTCTGGAAGACAGAACTATTCCAATAGGCAGCTTTGGCTACAGGACTCCCATAAGCTAGGGAAAATTTTATTAGAACTGCTCTTCAGGCCAAGACTCTTCCTTCCCAACCTTCTTCTTGCCTTCTCTTATCCATAAAGGTCAGATTTACATTGCAGTCTGACAGCTCTTCCAGCCTCTTCCAGTTCTCGCCCTTTCTGTTATGGGCATTTCCCCCCAATCAATCTCTTGCATATCTAATTCCATCTTAGTATCTGCTCCTTGGAGAATCTGAGCTAACACTGATGGCAGTTAGAGTGGTGGTGGTAGGCACTCACTAGTGCTAGGGAGGTGATCTGGTAATGGCCCAAGATTCATGATCTTTCCTGTTGCTTTCTATTCTTAGCTTGTCCATTGAGTCATCATGTAGTCTAGGGAGAGTCCCTTTCTCCTCTTGGTGGTAGTAGCAGTGGCAGCTGTGATGTTGGCTATATAGGCCTGAGTCTAGTTCTCCAGTCCACCTGGTGATTTTGTGAGCTATTCAATATGCTTTCAATATATACGTTTTCTGCCTAAATTAGCCAGTCAATTTCTGTTGCTCACAAGTGAAAACCCTCTGGATTATACAGGGAAGTGACAAAAACATTCAATCACAATACAGCATGATAAAGGTTGTGTATTAGTCCATTCTCACACTGCTATAAAGAAATACCCATGGCCAGGCATGGTGGCTCACACCTGTAATCCCAGCACTTTGGGAGGCTGAGGTGGGCGGATCACTTGAGGCCAGGAGTATGAGACTAGCCTGGCCAAAATGGTGAAACCCCATCTCTACTAAAAATACAAAAATTAGCCAGGCACGGTGGCACGCACCTATGGTCCCAGCTACTTGGGAGGCTGAGGCAGGAGAATTAGTTGAACCCAGGAGGCAGAGGCTGCAGTGAACTGAGATCACGCCACTGCACTCCAGCCTGGGCAACAGTGCGAGACTCTGTCTCAAAAAAAAAAAAAAAAAGAAAAAAGAAAAGAAAAGAAGGAAGGAAGGAAGGAAGGCCCAAGACTGAATGATTTATAAAGGCAAGAAGTTTAATCGACTCACAGTTCCACGTGGCTTGGGAGGCCTCAGGAAACTTACAATCATGGCAGAAGGGGAAGCAGGCACCTTCATCATGAGGCAGCAGGAAAGAGTGAGTGCAGGAATGAGGAAGTGCCACACTTTAAAACCATCAGCTCTCATGAGAACTCACGATCACAAGAACAGCATGGGGTACGCACTATTACAAGAACACCCCATGAACACCCCATGATCCAATCCCCTCTCACCTGGTTCCCCCGGCCTCCCCACACGTGGAAATTACAATTCAAGATAAGATTTGGGTGGAGACACAGAGCCAAACCATGTCAGGTTGTAACAGAAGCACAGGGTCTGTGGGAGCACATGGGGCACCTAACACAGCCTTTTTTTTTTTTTTTTTTTTTTT
>NW_016822066.1:30998-52978 GCF_001698545.2 Rhinopithecus bieti | reverse complement strand
TTTTTTTTTTTTTTGAGACAGGGTCTCACTCTCTTGCCCAGAATGGAGTGCAGTGGCGAGATCTCTGCTCACCGCAGCCTCTGCCTCCCAGGGTCAAGCAATTTTCTCCTTCAGCCTCCTGAGCAGCTGGGATTACAGGCACGTGTCACCATGTCCAGCTAATTTTCGTATTTTTAGTAGAGACGGGGTTTCACCATGTTGGCCAGGCTGGTCTCGAACTCCTGACCTCAAATGATCCACCAGCCTTGGCCTCCCGAAGTTCTGGGATTACAGGCATAAGCCACTGCGCCCAGCCACCTAACATAGTATTTACATCTCCCCAAATGACATTAACTGTACACAACCTGGAGTTGCTAGTCACCTCTTATCACTAATTCTATAAGCTGCTTCAAATTGAAAGACTCATCACCATCTCCCCAGTTTACCATTTCTTAGGCAGTAGTTTTCATAGTTAAGTTCATATAAGAATCACTTGAGGGCAAAGAAGGACTACTTGCAGACTCCAGGGTGCCAACTTTTGAACAATGCAGGTGGTCAGAGGACTGACTATACTTCGAGAAAAACTGTCCTAGGGATAGCTCTACAGTCTATTCCTAGTACAGTTTCATCCATTATCCTAGTATTGATTTCAAAAAGGTTTGTAGCAGTTTACACCTCTGTGGCATGGGCCAGAGTTAAGCTTAACTTCAGAGTCATTTGCACACAAGGATCTGTCTGTGACACCAAGGCTCTTGATTTCCTTGGGCTGCAAATAAAGAATATTACTTCCCTAATATAATTCAGTAATAATGAAACTATGTGCACACATTTTCATATTCTTCCTTATTGGGTACATTAAGCACTTGTTGGACCTTAAGGTGCTCAATCTTATGGTCAAGAAGAGGAGATACTCCAGCAGTGCCAAGAGGAGAAAAGGATTCTCCCTAGACTACATCCGGATGACTCAATGGACGAGTTAAGAGTAGAAAGCAGTGGAAAAGATCATGAATCTGGGCCATTACCAGATCACCGTCCTAGCACTCCTGCCTCACTGATTTGCCTTTACTACTAAAGAAAGGATCCCAAAACCATGAAGGACTTTGGTTTTAATTTTAAAAGAAAAAAGTAGTTATTATTAGAGCAGTTATTAGTAGTGTCCAGAGCAGCAGAGAAAGTAGGGAAAGTCAGGCTGACAGAGTCAGACCCTAGAAAGAGAAATCAGATAGACCAGAAAGTGACATCACAGTGGGCCGGAAAATGCACAGTCCTGCTTGTTGGGACAGAAATCAGGCCATTCCCAATCTCTCTCACAAACAGCAGTGTGGTATAGTACAAAGAGCTACATTATGGACTGGAGTAAAAAACTTTGGGATTGGCCAGGCGTGGTGGCTCATGCCTGTAATCCCAGCACTTTGGGAGGCTGGGGCGGGCGGATCACCTGAGGTCAGGAGTTGAGACCAGCCTGGCCAACATGGTGAAATCCCATCTCTACTAAAAATGTAAAAATTAGCTGGGCGTGGTGGCATGCTCCTGCAATCCCAGTTACTCAGGAGGCCGAGGCAGGAGAATTGAACCCAGGAGGCAGAGGTTGCAGTGAGCTGAGATCATGCCACTGCACTCCAACCTGGGCAACAGAGCAAGACTCTGTCTCAAAAAGAAAAAAAAAAAAAAAACTGTGGGATTTAGTCTTGAATCTGCCTTTAATTCTTCATGTAATCTTGGGTTTCTCTGGAATCTCTAAGATCTCTTCTAGCTCTAACATCCTGTGACTCCCTATTTAAGCATGGCAAATTGATTCTACACACAGCACTGTGGTTATACAGCCACTTGAACAGTTCAATCGCCAAAGTGTCCTAACCAATTTATCGTAAAGATATACTCTCACATGTGAAATATGTATACTCATGTTGATAATCACCAAAGTTGAGATGCAATGCAAATACCCATCAATAAAGAACTGCTAAAACACATTCTGGTACATCTGCAGTAATTATGAAATACTTAGATTCCACACAGTGCTGCCCTACAGCCATAAAGAAGCTCTGTATGTGCTGATATGAAATGGTCTCCAGTATATATTAAAGGAAAAAAGCAAGGTGCAGGATATCATTTATGGTATGCTACTATTTGTATAAAACTTAAGGATATAAAGAAAAAAAATCAGGTTATACATATACATACATGTACAGAAGATCTCTGAAAGGATACACAAGAAACTGGTAACTGATTGCCTCCAGGGAAGGAAAATGGACAAGTAGGGAGATGGCAGGGAATATATGTATTAATCTTGTCAAAACATTAAAAAAAGAATCTTAACCAACTGTGTCATAGACCTCTCTTCTTCAACTATCTAACAGAACTTAAGAGATCAAAGTTAGGAGTGACTTTGTTTCTGAAAGCAGAAAGAAGATTTTGAGGCAACGTGTTGGCTCAGCCTGGCTCAGAAGTGTGTAGATAGCTATCATGGGTCTTAGCTGTTTCCTTCCCTCCTTGCCCTTGACTTGCAGGTGCATCTTGAGAGTTGCTTCAGGCAGCTGACAATACAAAGGAAACTGGAGAGGTTAGAAGCCTCTGTGTCAGTGAGGCCTGGAAGAAGAGTGAAGCAGCAACCAGAAGTTCACATATTCCCAAGTAAGGCACCTGAAAAGACTTTCTCACTCCTTCAGAAACCTGTTGCCGCACCTCCAGGGTAAGTCACGGGATCAGCTGACACCAGGCCACATGCCCAGATAACAAATCAAATTTTATTTCCACTATCAGTCCCCCTGAAGAGCAAAAGAGTGTCTGTTCTTTTCTTCAGAAATAAATATCACAAATAGCATCCACTGAAAGCTAGTAGCAATCTAAAAAGGACAAAGTTTAAAAAGATATATCATTCATAACCAAGCACTAATCACAGATTAACACAATTAGTGGGAAAGACAATTCATCCTGTTTAGACTTATTTTATGAAGGATAATCATATATAAAATTAATTGAAGTATTATGCTTTGAAATACAACTCATTCAGCAAAAGTCTAGAACTCAGTTTTAACATACCAAATGGACACATTTAACATGTTTTTGTGTGTGTGAAAGGTAATTGACTGGTTTTAACTATTATACAAACTGTAATAAACTAAAGGGCTCTTTAGTTTAAACAATATTAATACCAACATTTATTGAGTGCTTACTATGTGCCAAGTACTGTTGTGAGCCCTTTATGATCTGATTTAACACCTGCAATGCCCTTATGAGATAGAAGCTATAATCATCTCCAGTTTATAGAAAAGGAAGTTGAAACACAGAAAAGTTATGAAAACTTGTCTAAGCTAAAGTCACTTAAGTAGTAGAGCTTGGATTTGAGCCAAGGAAGTCAGGCTTTGGGCCCTGGGCCCTAGTCATTTAAAACAGCAAACGAATTGTGTTGAAAATTAAAATATGGCCTGCAGGGAAATTTTAGGGAGTCAATTTGACAATTCCAGGGGTACCAGCCAGAAAGAAAATCTGAATTTGTGAAGTTCATATCTGAACTACTTTTTAACAGTCACCTAACTGGTTTCCTTACTCTAGATTCTACGTCCTACACTGTCCCACCCTATCGAGCTTCCTAAGATACTGCTATTATCACATCACTCCCTTCACTTACTTAATAAGACTCTCGTCACCAAAAGCTCCCATGGGCTCCTTTCTGTTTATCTAATAGATCTCAAACTTGAATGTGCATCATCAACATCTGGGGAGCTTGCTCAAAATACTGATTTCTTAGGCTCCAACCCAGAAAATTTGATGTAGTAGGTCAAGGTGGGGCCTGAGAATCTATGTTTTAAGCAAGCCTGGCAAAACATCGGCCTATGTAGACAGCCCAAACTCTGTGTGCTAGCATTCAAGACTGTCCATGACCTGGCCCAAACACGACTAACTCCCAATATGAGTGCTCTATTTTAGAATAGTCATTGTCCTCAAACTTCTCATGTAGGAGATATTTTTTAACTGCAAACATTTGCCCACACCCTCCAACCCATCAGAATAACCTCTTGCCTTCTTTCCTCCTAGCCACTGTACATCCCTCTAGCTTAAGCCCAAGTTTCACTTACTTTATAAGACTCTCTTTAAATTCTCCGGCCCAGTGGATATCATTTGTTTTCTGAATAATTAAGTCTCTACTGTCTGACCCCAATTATTTTGGTATTTAACTGGTCTCAAGAGTATATGCCTTGCTCCCCTAATAACAATGATGGCTTTTTCAGGGCAGCTAGAGCTATCCATTAGGGTAGCCACAAGCTACATATGGCTGTTTAAACTTAAGCTAATTAAGATTAAACACAATTAAAATTTCAGGCCTGGCGTGGTGGCTCACGCCTGTAATCCTAACACTTTGGGAAGCCAAGGCAGGTGATCACCTGAGGTCAAGAGTTCGAGACCAGCCTGGCCAACGTATAGTGAAACCCCGTCTCTACTAAAAATACAAAAATTAGCTAGGCATGGTGGTGCACGCCTATAATCCCAGCTACTTGGGAGGCTGAGGCAAGAGAATTGCTTGAACCCAGGAGGCAGAGGTTGCAGTGAGCCAAGATTGCTCCATTGCACTCCAGCCTGGATGACAGAGCCAGACTCCGCCTCAAAAAAAAAAAAAAAAAAAAAAAAAATTAAAATTTCATTTCCTCAGTCACACTAGAGCACTAGCATATTTCAAGTGCTCAATAGCCACACGTGTATGGATAGCACAGATATAGAAGATGTCCACATCACAGAAAGTTTTAATGGACAAGCATAAAGAGTCTGTTGTGGCTGTTACAGCTGCAGCTACCTTCTTACATATTCTCCCAATAAACATTGCTTCCTGTGAACTTAACTAAATATGTATCCTGAGAACAAAAAGTGATGGGATTTCTTTTAAACTCTGATTCCCATTTCCAGTAAAATAAGGAGCTCAGAAGATAGGTTTCAAATGTAAATATCATTCATCATTTCTTTTCTTTCTTTCTTTTTTTTTTTTTTTTGAGATGTGGTCTTGGCTCACTGCAACCTCCGCCTCCTGGGTTCAAGCGACCCTCCTGCCTCAGCCTCCCGAGTAGCTGGGATTACAGGCACATGCCACCATGCCCGGCAAATTTTGTATTTTAGTAGAGATGGGGTTTCACCATGTTGGCCAGGCTGTTCTTGAACTCCTGACCTCAGGTGATCTACCCGCCTCGGCCTCCCAAAGTGCTGGGATTGCAGGCATTAGTCACGGCACCCGGCCTATCACTCAGCATTTCTAATCAAGCCTCAGAACCCTTGCCTTCTCTCAATTCTCTTCCTTCTGGACGTCTCTGCTGCATTTGGCATTCTGTAGACCAGACTTCCCTCTCCTGCTCAAAATGCTCTCCTCCTTTGCTTCTCTGATACTGTAACAACAACAAGAAGAAAGATCATCACTAATTTATTAATTATTTACTTACCTTGTGCCAGGCACCATGCCAAGCACTTTACATACCTTAACAACCATATTAGGTAAATACTATTATTATCTCCATTTTACAGATGAGGTATATGAAGTTCAAAGAGGTTAATTGATCTGCTCAAGGTCACTGCAATAGAGGTATTAGGACTAGAACCCAAACATCTTCCGAGGCTCTCCTTATGAGTCATTACTAGATCAAATGCATAAAAAAAAGCAGGCCAGATCATCAAAGAACAGAAACAACCCTTCAAGAGTTCCTCTTTTATTTTCCCCTTTTTGTCTGCCACTTCTAAACTCTCTTTCGTTGACTCTATCTCACATAGTCCCCCCCTCTTGGTAGATTTTCGAAGGGGTCTTAGCAGCCTGGGGATTTAAAGGCAATTTATTTTAGGATAACTGACAAAAAAAAAAAAAACCACAGTCAATCCGGGACAGCAGGGGCCATATACTGCCTTTCATTTTCCAGAATTTTGTCTTATCCTATACCCTGTAGACCCTGTACATGAAAACCTATGTTGTTCAGAAGTTAGAATTTTGATCCAACTACCATGCCAATAGTCCATTTTAATCACACTGGAGTCCATTTATAGCTTTTTGGTTCTCTGGGTTTGCCTTTGTGTCCAGCAGCTCCTGTCAGAGCTAGTCAAACACGACTGAGAAGTGCTAGAGGAGTTCAGCTTTAGGCTGGAACATTCACCAGCTTACTAGTGTTTCACATTACCTTGTTTACCGATACCCTTAATCAGGTCAAACTCAGCATTCCTGGCCAGTAGACAGGGGTTGAGAATGTGGAAAAAAAAAAAAAGTTTATAGCAACCTTGCCCCCTGCCTTCATGTAAAAGAGATACTAACTCCACTCCCCGAAAACTCACCAGGCTCCCATAACGTGTTCTGAGCTATACAAAACCTAGCTACAGGAGACAAGAAGCCAAGTTAATGACCATGCAGACCATTTAGATTTTGAAGCCTCTATTACTTAGGCTAAGGAAGAATAAGCAAAACTGGCTTCTCATCCTAGTTATGCAACTAACTGACTCTGTGTGTGTGTGTGTGTGTGTGTGTATGTGTGTGTGTGTGTGTGTATGTGTATTTAGTGAGAGCTCTTTTCCTTTTACTCTCTATGCACATACCATAAAGACTAAATGTATGCATGTACTAGAAACATAAATATTTTTCTTAACTTTCCTTTTACTATATATGCATGTACCACAAATAATATAACCTATAACATAATAGGATATTGTTTTATGTTTTTATGCTTTACATTAATACTATTACACAGAATTTTCTATAACTTTTTAACCTTTTTTCCTCAACTGCATGTTTCTGTGTCTTTGTGTGTTTTGTTTTGTTTTGTTTTGTTTTGTTTGAGATGGAGTCTTGCTCTGTCACCCAGGCTGGAGTGCAGTGGTATGATCTCAGCTCACTACAACCTTCACCTCCTGGGTTCAAGCGATTCTCCTGCCTCAGCCTCCTGAGTAGCTGGGATTACAGGTGCCCGCCACCAAGCCCAGCTAATTTTGTATTTTTGGTAGAGACGGGGTTTCACCATGTTGGCCAGGCTGGTCTCGAACTCCTGACCTCAGGTGATCCTCCCACCTTGGCCTCCCAAAGTGCTGGGATTACAGGCGTGAGCCACGGCGCCTGGCCAACAGTATGGTTTTCATATATTTTGCTGTAGCTCTGTGTTGCTACATATAGTTATAATTCATTCATTTTAACTGCTGTATGGAATCCCATCAGATGAATATATCATAGTTGATGTGTTCATTCTGTTGATGATCATTTAGGTTGCTTTTCATTTCTTACTGTCTCAAACAAAATCCTTCAATGGACATCTACATATAAATGTGTATCCTTACGTACATGTGGGAGATTTTCTCTTGGTTAAATATCTAGGAGTGGTATTACTTGGTCATTGGGGTATGCCTAAGTTCAGCTTTGGTAGACACTGCCAAATAGCTTTTCAGAGAAGTTGTATCAATTTATATAATCACCAATAGTGTACAAAAGTTCCAATAAATCCTCATCTTCGCCAATACATGGTAATGTCAGTCTTTTTTCATTTGAGCTCTTCTGATGGGTGTGCAGTAGTATCTCATTGTGGTTTTAGTTTGAATTTCCCTCATTAATAGTGAGATAGAGCACTTTTCATAGATTTACCATCTGATATGCTTTCTTAAAGCAGATATCAACAGAAACAAGAAAAGGGTGGCATGATGGACATGGAGGAGAGGTAGTGACTGAAATGAGGGTGGGAAGTGAGCACTGTAGAAAGGAGAGTCTAAGGACACTAAATCAAACTTTTTGTTTTGTTTTGTTTTTTGAGACTGAGTTTCACTCTTGTCACCCAGGCTGGAGTGCAATGGCACAATCTCAGCTCACTGCAACCTCTGCCTCCTGGGTTCAAGCGATTCTCCTGCCTCAGCCTCCCAAGTGGCTGGAATTACAGACGCCTGCCACCACACCCAGCTAATAATTGTATTTTTAGTAGAGATGGGGTTTTACCATGTTGGCCAGGCTGGTCTCGAACTCCTGACCTCAGGTGATCCACCTACCTCGGCCTCCCAAAGTGCTGGGATTACAGGTGTGAGCCACCATGCCCAGCCAAATCAAACTTTTTGAATGCACCAGTTTTTCTGAGAACTAGTCAAGTATATACGAATTTGGGAGTTTCTAAGCACAGTACTTAATGGTGCATCCTTGAACTCCAACCACAAAAAATTCCTGGCAGTGACCTGAGGCCAAGTTCTCCTTTCCACAACAGCAGCAGTTCATGCTGTTTCCTGGCATCTCTCACCAAGTTATTTTCCCTACTGAATCTCAATGTCCTTGTCTCAAAAATGGCAGCACTGGCTTGTCAGATTCCAGCTAGAAGGCCATATGACATCAGTGTTAAAGAGCACAGAAGGGTAAATGCTCTTTGTACCCCACATCAATCAAACAGAACTTTCTATAGCAGTCTGTAATAGGCAGACTGTAATAGCAACATGGTTTATAGTATTGCTTCTCAAATTTTATTTTGTTTTCTTTTTTTTTTTTTTTTTTTTAAGACAAGGTCTTGCTCTGTCACCCAGACTGGAGTGCAGTGGTGTGAATGCAGCTCACTGCAGCCTCGACCTTCCTGGGCTGAGGTGATCCTCCTGCCTCAGCCTCCCAAGTAGCTAGGACTGCAGGTTATGCATCACCACGCCTGGGTGATATATATATATTTGTAGAGACAGGGTTTTGCCATTTTGCCCAGGCTGGTCTCAAACTCCCGAACTCAAGTGATCTGCCTGCCTTGGCCTCCCCAAGTGCTGGGATTACGGGCATGAGCTACCGTGCCCAGCCCTGCTTCTCAAACTTTAATATGAATGTGAATCACCTGGGATCTTTCTAAAATGCAGATTCTAATTTAGTAGGTATGAGGTAAAGCCTGAGAGTCTACATTTCTAAGAAGCTCTCCAATGCTGCTAATCTGAAGACAACATATTTATCTTAGAACATGAGCTATGGAGTCAGGCAGACCTGAATTTCAATCCCAGTTTCACTATTTTTAGCTATGAAATCTCGGTAGGTTATTTAATCTCGCTGAGCCTTAGTTTCCTCGCCCATGAAAAGGAGATAAACTGGGAGGCTGAGGCAGGAGAATTGCTTGAACCCAGGAGGCGGAGGTTGCTGTGAGCCGAGATCGGGCCACTGCACTCCAGCCTGGCAACAGAGTGAGATTCTGTCTCAAAAAGAGAGAGAGAGAGAGAGAGAGAGAGAGAGAGAGAGAGAGAGACAAAATTACCTACTTCTAGGGTTCCTGTGGAGATTAAGTGAAACGATGCACATAAAAACATGCCTAGCAGCCAGGCACGGTGGCTCACGCCTGTAATCCCAGCACTTTGGGAGGCCAAGGCAGATGAATCACCTGAGGTCAGGAGTTCAAGACCAGCCTGGCCAACATGGTGAAACCCTGTCTCTACTAAAAATATGAAAAATTAGCTGGGCATGGTGGCGGGTGCCTATAATCCCAGCTACTCGAGAGGCTGAGGCAGGAGAATTGCTTGAACCCGGGAGACAGAGGTTGCAGTGAGCCGAGTTAGCGCCATGCACTCCAGCCCAGGCGACAGTGTGAGACTCCGTCTAAAAAGAAAAAAATAAAAAGCCTAGCATGGTGCATGGAAAGAGTAAGTAATTAATAAATGCCAGTTATTATTAATATTCCATGAACTGTCACTCTCAACACATCTATACGCTAAAGATTGCAGTTCAGAATAATTATCTGAAATCTCTGCAAGAGCCTACATTAATCAGAGAGAGACAGATTGAATCATATTTAGTCGTATTTTGTTAGGCTTATTTCATTGGATTCCAATTCTTTGACAATTGAGACCTCATCTTTATCAGTCAGGGTCCTAGCAGGAAACAGATGGCACATTCGAATTAGCATAATTGGTGGAAAGTTTCACAAAAGGACTATCTACAAAGGTGTGGGCAGGGTATAGGAAAACCAACAGGGAGAGAGAATGCATAACTTGGGGCCATTACTACCCTATGCACAAGAGGATGAGGGGAGAAACACATAGAAGAAAAAAGAAGAATGTGATACAGAGAGTCCCCATGAGAGAGCTGTGACCTTTAGTTAAGGGACAGTAGCTAGCCTGAGGCAATCTTCCAAGGAGGAAGCCAGAAATACACACCCTGAGCTCAATTTCTTCCCTTCCTGTGATGTCCTGCCAGGGATCTCCACTGCTCAAACCCTACCAGAAGCCAAAATGGGAAAGGAACTCACTGATGTAATCCACATAGTTTGTCGTCCGGGAGCACAGAGCAGGGTATAAAAGGGTGAAGAGCAGATCAGGAGGGTTAAGTAGAAGATACCTGGTACACCACCTGTGACACATATATTCAACTAAAATACATCCAAACCAGAACACTATATTCCTCTGACCAAGCCAAGAGAGAACAGACTACTGTTTCGGACAAGGTTAAGTTCAACTAATTTATCAAGAAATGGGGATCAATAATTTTCAGAGTATCTCCCCATTACACGTCCTATATCATCTAAAACCCAACACAGCTAAAACTGAATTCATCTTCCACTACCAAGGTAATTTAGCTTTCCCATTTCCCTACCATGGTAGCCTTTGGATACACCAGTTTCTCAGCCAGCAACATCCTTTCATTTCCTCTGTGCATATTTACATCTTACTTACTCTTTAAGGTCCAACTCAAATACTTCTCCCTCCTCCAACAGGTCTTTCCCCCAATTACTTTAGCCGCCACTGATTTTCCTTGTGTATGAACTCCGGTGGTAATTTAGTCACTATTGTCAAGTACTGCTATTTAACTGCTTTGTGTATACATATTATCATGCTAATTAAATACTACACTTCTGAAGGGCAGGAACTATGTATTAACTTTCTTTTTCTCCTCATCAAAGGAAAGCAACTTAGACTTATTGCATATAATGAGTATACAATAAACACCTGAAGAATAAAGACAGGAAAAAAAATAGCAGGGAACCAAATTTCCAATCTCGTTTTTACATGACAGCTCTTCAGAAAAACCCTAGCTCTCTGAGGGCCTGCCCGGCCTTATGTGGAAATCTACAGGCACAAAGGGCAGCTCTGCTTATCATCTATCCACTTGGCATTTTAGAAACAGTCTTCTAAATAACCCTTGAGTTAAACAGAGAATCAGAACAGAAATTACAAACTGTAAAAATAATCAGCAGGAAAATCAGAACCCATCAAAACCTATACTATGCAGCTAAAGTGGTACTCATAAGAAAGTTGCAGCATTACAATCACTTATTTATTCCAATATATTCAAACGTATTTCAACTGATAATACATGAATTATTTTTTTTTTGAGACAGGGTCTGGCTCTGTTGCCCAGGCTGGAGTGCAGTGGCATGATCCTGGCTCATTGCAACCTCCACCTCCTGGGCTCAATCCATCCTCTTAGCTCAGCCTCCCAACTAGCTGGGACTACAAGCACAAGCCACCACGCTCAGCTAATTTTTATATTTTTTTTGGAGGGACAGGGTTTCACCATGTTGCCCAGGCTGGTCTTCAACTCCTGAACTCAAGTGATCCACCCACTTCAGCCTACCAAAGTGCTGGGATTACAGATGTGAGTGACTATGACCGGCCAATACATGAATTATTTTGATTGACAATAAATGTACTAAACAGTCACCTCAAGAATACAGATAAGTAACAAAATAGCATACCCAAAGAAAGTAGAAAGAAATAATTAAGTATTTTTTTAAAAAAATCAATGACCCATTTCTCACTACTCCTCCCTCTTACAATAAAACAGAAAACCTTGATGTAAAAACAATCAAGCATGGGAAGACTTTGAAAGGTGGAAAGGACAAGGTGGATTGCCTAGAGACCTTAGGACCTAAAGAACACTACAGTAGTGAGCTGTCTTCCATAAATCCCAGATGGGGCGCTGGAGAAGCCTGCAACCTGAAACTGCCAATAGGCCTAGACCCAAAAAAGAGCCCCTAGAAAAGACTGTTCCCTTTAGTTAAATGACTAGGAAAAGGGTGGCCTAGCAGAAGAGAAAATCTTTTTGATAATATCCACTCTACCATAATCAAACATCAAAGGAAAATTTCCCCCTTCCCTGTGGTGTCAGCTGTGCCAAACAGAGATACCCATGTCTGCCTCCACATGGCAGCCGTTAGGCAGGGCAACCAGGCCCTGTGCCTCCCCCACAAGAGTGGTATCAGCAGGACCAAACAGGAGTGAACTTCCACCCTATCTCCCCAGTAGCAAAGAGGTGGAACCAGGCTATGAGAAGTGGTGCTAGATGGCCCTCCACTTTTCCCACTGGGGTAGTATCAGTGGGGCCATCCCTACCTGACAGCAATAAGTTGGTGCGAGTCATCCCTCCATTCCCCATTCCCCCACCTGGAAGGGGCCCCAAAGTGAGCTGAACTTACACCCTTCCCCACAGTGCCAACAAGGTAGAACAAAACAGTGTGGCAGTATTCTGCTTCTCCCTAATCCCTGTGTCAACAAGGCTCGACAGGGAGCAGAATTTACAATCTCACCCAGCAGCAACAAAGTGATGTGAGTCAGTTCTATGCTTTTGCCAGGGAGGTATCTGCAAGGCTGCCTGGGGAACTAAACTTTCACTTCCTTCCATTGGCAACAAGACGCGGCGAGGTGCTTCACTTTTGCCAGTGTCATCAGGGTCCAGCAGAGAGTTGTATAGCCACTCCAACACAGACCTGCACACCACATTTAACCCAGGGTGACTGCCTGCAAAAGAGGAAAAGAAACAGGATGTTTTGTTTTGTTTTGTTTGTTTTTTGTTTTGTTTTGTTTTAGAGACGGAGTCTCGCTCTGTTGCCCAGGCTGGAGTAGAGTGGTGCGATCTCAGCTCGCTGCAACCTCTGCCTCCCTGGTTCAAGTGATTCTCCTGCCTCAGTTTCCCAAGTAGCTGGGGCTATAAGGCGTGTGCCACCATGCCCAACTAATTTTTGTATTCTTAGTAGAGACGGGGTTTCACTATATGTTGGCTAGGCTGGTCTCAAACTCCTGACCTCAGGTGATCCGCCCACCTCGGCCTCCCAAAGTGCTGGGATGACAGGCGTGAGCCACCACGCCCAGCCAGAAATAGGATGTTTAGTCTCACAACATAATACCTAAAATGCAAAAAATACAATAGAAAATCACTTATACCAAGAATCAGAAAAATCTCAACATGAATGACAAAATAAAATCCACAGACTCCAGTGCTGAGCTGACACAGATGTTGGAATTATCTGAAAAGGATTTTAAAGGAATCATTATAAAAATGCTTCAACAAGCAATTTAAAGCATGCTTGAAACAAATGAAAATAAGTCTTAGCAAAGAAACAGAACATATAAAAAAGAACCAAATGAAAATTTTAGAATTAAAAATAAAACAATAAAAATTTTAACACTCACTGGATGGGCTATAGCCAAATGAATATGACAAAAGAAAAAATCAGTGAACTTGAATATAGAACAACAAAAATTACCCAGTCTGAACAAGAGAGAAAATTGACTAATGAACAGAGCCTCAGAGTCCTAAAGGACAATGAAGAAAAACAGAACATCCATATTACTGGAGTTCCAGCAGAAAAAAAGACTAGGGGGCTGAAAAAGTTCTGAAAAAATAATAGCTGAAAACTTCTCAAAGGTTAAAATGTTGACACTAGAAGACTGTGGTAAATTACTTATGTATAATGCAATAATTAGAATAACCACTTAAATATTCATATAAAATATATATTCATAACCTATATAAATAAATGAAAATGGAATTATATGCACCAAACAACAAAGCTGCAAAATACATGAAGCAAAAACTAATAGGAAAGTGCAAATACATAAGTCCACAATTGTACTTAAAACTTGTAACATTTCTCTCTCAACAAATAATGGATCAAAATCAAAAAGGAGACAGAAGGACTGAACACCACCATCAACCATCAAGGTCTAATTGACATTTACAGAATATTTCACCCACCAACAGCAGGGCAGACATTCTTTTAAAGAGCACATGGAATCTTCACCAAAACAGATCATATCCTGGGTCATAAAATAAACCTAAACAAAAGGACTGAAACCATGTTAAAAGAACTGAAACCATAGAGTATATTTTCTGAGCACAAGTTAAACTAGAAATTAATAACTAAAAGACAATGGGAAAATCTCCAAACATTTGAAAATTAAGCAACACACATAAATATACCACAGGTCAAAGAAGAAGTCTTAAGGGAAATTTAAAAAATATATAAAACTGAATGAAAATAAAAATACAATATATCAAAATGTATGGAATGCAGCTAAAGCAGTGGTGACAACAAAATTTATAGGACAAAACACATGAAAAAAAAGAGGACAGGGCTGAGTGCGGGGGGTTCACGCCTGTAATCCCACCACTTTGGGAGGCCGAGGCGGGCAGATTACCTGAGGTCAGGAGTTCGAGAGCAGCCTGACCAACATAGTGAAACCCCATCTCTACTAAATATACAAAAAATTAGCCTGGCGTGGTGGCGGGTGCCTGTAATCCCAGCTATTAGGGAGGCTAGGGCAGGAGAATCGCTTGAACTCAGGAGGTGGAGGTTGCAGTGAGCCGAGATCGCATCATTGCACTCCAGCTTGGGCGACAAGAGCGAGACTCCGTCTCAAAAAAAAAGAAAAAAATAAATAAATAAAGAGAAAAGGAGGACAGAGGGAGGGAGGGGACAAAGGTTGAAAACTACCTATTAGGTATAGGTACTACATTTGCCACTTGGGCAACAGAATCATTAGAAGCCCAAACCTCAGCATCATGCAATATACCCATGTAACAAACCTGTACATGAACCCCCGATTCTAAAATAAAAAATTAAATTAAATTAAAGAGAATCCCCCAGGGGAAAAAAAAGAAAAACAAAAGAAGGAAAACACTCAAACAAATAATCTAAGTACCCATCCCACCTTAAGAAACTAGAACAATAGCAAGGCAAACAGAAGAAAGGAAGTAACAATGTTAAGAGCATAAATCAAGGAAGTTGAAAACAGAAAAATCATACAGATGATGACTGAAACTAACAGGTGATTCTTTGAGAAAAAAATCAATGAAACTGATAAACCTCTAGAAAGACTGACAAAAAATAGAGAAGACACAATTCACCAATATCAGGAATAAAAGAGGATAATAAGAGAATACTATGAACAACTCTGCATGGATAGATTTGATAACTTAGATTAAATAGACCAATTTCTCAAAAAGCACAAACTACCACAACTCATCCAATGCAAAATAGATAATTTGTGAATAGCTTTATAACCATTAAAGAAGTTAAACTTAGAGTTTAAAATTCTTAAAAGAAAATATCCAGGCCCAGATGGTTTCACTAAGAATTATACCAAACATTTAAAGAATTAACACAAATTCTTCATAATTTTGCCAGAAAAGGGAGTGAATTCCAACTGATTTTATGAGGCCAGTATTACCCTGAGACCAAAATCAGACGAAGACAGTACAAATAATAATAATTATAATTATACCTCACAACTAATTGTGGTTCATTCTAGGTATACAAGTCTGGTTCAATATTTGAAAATCAATGTAATCCACCTATCAACAGGCTTAAAAATAAAAACCACATGATCATATCAAACAATGTAGAAAAAGCATTTGACTAAATTCAACATCCATTCATGATAAAAGCTCTTAGCAAACTAGGAATACAAGGTAACTTCATTAACCTAGTAAAGAATATCCACCGGAAAACTAGAGCTAACGTCGTACTTAAGGTTAGGGGTGGCAGTGGCAGTGGCATGGGGGCCGCTGTCCTCCACTAAAAAAAAAAAAAAAAAAAAAAGTTGAAGGACAATGCTTTCTCCTTAAGATCAGAAAAAAGGCAAGGGTGTGTGCTTCTCACCACTGTGATTCAACATAGTACTGGAAGTTCTAACTTGCTCAATAAGGCAAGAAAAATGAAATAAAGGAATAAATATTGGAAAGGAAGAAATAAAATCGTCCCTATCCTCAGACGACATGACTGTTTATGTAGAAACTCTCAACGAATCAACACACATTAAAAACAAAACAAAACAAAACCCTACTGATACACACAACAAATTAGACGGATCTAAAGGGAATTACGTTGAGTGGAAAAGCCAATCTCAAAATACTCCATTTATATAACATCCTTAATGATGAAATTACAGAGATGGAGAACAGATTAATGGTTGCCAAGTTTAGGGACATGGGAGGAGAAGAGGTGAGTGTGACTACAGAGGTAGGAGGATCTTTGTGGTTACAAAAAGTCCTATATCTTTATTTTGATGGTGGTTACACAAATCTATGCACATGTTAAAATTGCACAGAATTTCGGGACAACTGGATATCCACCTACAAAAGAATTGGCCGGGTGCGGTGGCTCAAGCCTGTAATCCCAGCACTTTGGGAGGCTGAGACGGGCGGATCACGAGGTCAGGAAATCGAGACCATCCTGGCTAACAGTGAAACCCCGTCTCTACTAAAAAAATACAAAAACTAGCCGGGCGAGGTGGCGGGCGCCTGTAGTCCCAGCTACTCGGGAGGCTGAGGCAGGAGAATGGCGTAAACCCGGGAGGCGGAGCTTGCAGTGAGCTGAGATCCGGCCACTGCACTCCAGCCCGGGCGACAGAGCGAGACTCCGTCTCAAAAAAAAATAAATAAATAAAAAATAAAACAAAAGAATTAAGTTGGACTCCTACTTGACATCACATACAAAAATTAATTGAAAATGGATGACAGGGCTGGGCACGGTGTCTCACACCTGTAATCTCAGCACTTTGGGAGGCCAAGGGGAGGATCACTTGAGGCCAGCTGGGCAACATCGTGAGATCCTGTCTCTACAAAAAGTGTTTTAAAAAGCAGCCGGGTATAGTGGCACATGCTTGTAGTCCCAGCTACTCTGGAGGCTGAGGTCAGGGGATCACTTGAGCCCAGGAGTTCAAGGCTGCAGTGAGCTATGACTGCACGCACTCCAGCCTGTGCGACAAAGTGGGACACCATCTAAAAAAACAAAAACAAAACAAAACAAACAAACAAACAAAAAACACTAAACTAAACTAAAATGGATGAAAGACTCAAGTGTAAGAGATAAAATTTTAAGACTCTAAGAAGAAACAGGCATAAATCTTCATGAACTTGAATTAAGCAGTGGTTCCTTAGGTATGAGACCAAAGACAAGCAAAGAAAAAATAAAAAAGATAAACTGGACTTTATCAAAATCAAAAACTTTTGTGCTGCAAATAATACTATCAAGAAAGTGAAAATACAACCCACATAATGGGAGAAAATTTTTGCAAATCATATATCTGATAAGGGACTTGAATAGAGAATAAATAAATACCTCTTAAGGCCAGGTGTGGTGGCTTATGCCTGTAATCCCAGCACTTTGGGAGGCCGAGGCAAGCAGATCACCTGAGGTCAGGAGTTCAAGAACAGCCTGGCCAACATGGCAAAGCCCTGTCTCGCTAAAAATAGAAAAATTAGCTAGGCATGGTGGCATGCGCCTGTAATCCCAGCTACTCGGGAGGCTGAGGCAGGAGAATCACTTGAACCCGGAAGGCGGAGGTTGCAGTGAGCCGAGATCGCGCCACTGCACTCCAGCCTGGGCAACAGAGTGAGACTCTGTCTTTAAAAAAAAAAAAAAAAAACCTCTTAAAATTCAAAAATAAAAAGACAAATTACCAAATTTCAAATGAACAAAAGGCTGAAATAGACATTTCTCCAAAGAAGATATACAAATGGCCAATAAACACATGAAAAGATGTATAATATCATATTAAACATCAGAAACATGCAAATCAAAACCACAGTTAGATGCCACTTCATACCCATTAGGAGTGCTAAAATCAAAATGACAGATAGCTGGGTGCAGTGGCTCATGCCTGTAATCCCAGCACTTTGGGAAGTCAAGGTGGGTGGACCACCTGAGGTCAGGAGTTTGAGACCAGCCTGGCCAACATGGTGAAACCCCATCTCTACTAAAATTACAAAAATTAGCCAGGCGTGGTGGCCAGCGCCTGTAATCCCAGCTACTTGGGAGTCTGAGGCAGGAGAATCACTTGAAGCTGGGAGGCAGAGGTTGCAGTGAGCCAAGATCATGCATTGCACTCCAGCCTGGGCAACAGAGTGAGACTCTGCATCAAAAAAAAAAAAAAAAAAAAAAAAAAAAAAAAAAAAAAAAAAAAATCAAAGATGTGGCAAAATTGGAACCTACATACATTGCTGGTGGGATTGTAAAATAATACAGCTGCTTTGAAACTGATCTGGCAGTTCCTCAAAAGGTTAAGTATGGAGTTAACATATGACCTAGCAATTTCACTCCTAGGTATTTAATAAACAGAAATGAAAATATATGCCCACAAAAAACTTGTACATGGATATTCATCACAGCATTATTCATAATAGCCAAAAAATGGAAGCAGCCCAAATGTCCATCAACTAATAAATGAATAAACATAATGTGGTATATCTATACAATGGAACATTATTCAGCAGTAAAAAATAAATTACTGAAACATGCCACAACATGGATGAATTTTCAAAACAGTTAAGTGAAAGGTGCCTGTCACAAAAGATTACATATTGTATGATTCCATTTACATGATATGTCCAAAATAGGCAATCCATAGAAACAGAAAGTAGATTAGTGTTGTCTATGGCAAGGATAGGGATAAAAGGCTAGTGGCTGTTATGTGATACAGAGTTTGTGGCGGGGGGAAGTGATAAAATGTTTTTAAATTAATGGCAGCGATAGAGGCAAAACTCTTTAATATACTAAAGAACATTGAACTGCACATTTTAAATGGGAGAATTGTATGATATGTGAATTATGTCTCAATAAAACTGTCATTTTAAAAAATGTGGCCTGCGTCCTGGCTACTGGTGCGGGCGTGGACAGGAAAAGAAAAAAATTGTTTTAAAATAATAAAAATGCATAGGCTTATAGACACACAAATGAGTACATGTAAAACTGGTGAAATCTGAATACAGTTTGTACATTTTATCAATGCCAATTTCATAGTTCTGATATCATACTATAGTTACACAAGTGATTACCATTAGCTAAAACTGGGTGAAAGGTACTATTTTTACAACTTTCTGTGAATCTATAATTATTTGAAAATAAAGAGTGGCCAGGTTCAGTGGCTCATGCCTGTACTCCCAGCACTTTGGGAGGCCGAGGCAGGCGGATCATCTGAGGCCAGGAGTTCAAGACCATCCTGGCCAACATGGTGAAACCTCATCTCTACTAAAAATATAAAAATTAACCAGGCATGGTGGTGGGCACCTATAATCCCAGCTACTCAGAAGGCTGAGGCAGGAGAATAGCTTGAACCTGGGAGGCGGAGGTTGTAGGGAGCCGAGATCATGCCACTGAACTCCAGCCTGGGTGACAGAGCAAGACTCTGTCTCAAAAATTAATGAATAAAGCATTTTTTTTAAAAAAAGCAAAAACAAAAATCCTCGATATGAATGTTTATAGCAGCTCTATTTATAATTGCCAAACATTGGAAACAATCCAAATGCCCTTCAAAGAACAGAATAAACTGTGGATATATCCATACAATGGAATACAGTTCAGCAATAAAAACAAACCAACTATTTATACACACAACAGCTTGGATGAATTTCAAAGGCATTATGATGAATGAAAAAAGGCAGCTTCAAAAGTAATTGCACCAAGTCATGGAATCAACCTAAATGCCCATCAATAATAGACTGGATAAAGAAAATGTGGTACATATACACCATGGAATACTATGCAGCCATAAAAAGGAATGACATCATGTCCTTTGCAAGGACATGGATGGAGTTGGAAGGCATTATTCTCAGCAAACTAATGTAGGAACAGAAAACCAAATACCACATGTTCTCACTTATAAATGGGAACTAAATGATGAGAGATGGACTCATGGTAAGAACAACATACACTGGGCACATGTGGGAGGAGGTGGGGGGAGGAGTTGCATCAGGAAGAATAGCTAATGCATGCTGGGCTTAATACCTAGGTGATGGGATGATCTGTGCAGCAAATCACCACAGCACATGTTTACCTATATAACAAACGTGCACATCCTGCATGTATACCCCTGTACTTAACATAAAAGTTTTAAAAATTTGTAAAAAAATTTTTTTAAGTTATTGCACTACTACACTCCAGCCTGTGCAACAGAGTGAGACCCTGTCTCTAAAGCAAAACCAAACCAAACCAAAACTAAAATGGATGATTCCATTTATATGACAGTCTTGAAATGACAATACTGTCATTAGAGAACAGATTATTGGTTGTCAGAAGTTAGAGGTGAGGGGAGTGGATAAGAGGGTTAGACTGGAGATAAGGGCACACAGTATGAACTCTTTTTTAAGAAAGCAGACCTTATGGAATATAGACATGTGACCCTCTTCCGCCCTTTTGGACCTCTCATGAAAGTGAAGATTGAGATTATTGACATCATTAGATCAGTTATTAATATCATTACACCACTTGCTGAAAGAACTGAAGCATTTGTACAGTTTTTGCAGAACTTCAGGGAGGTTTGTATTCATCAAGACAAGATTCATCTCACAGTGGTGTATTTTGGTAATGAAGGACTGTCTAAAGTCAGGTCTAGCCTAGAATCTGTCACAAGTGAGTCTAATTTTCACAATTACACCTTGATCTCATTGAATGAAGAATTTAGTCGTGGATGAGGAGTAAATGTGGGTGCCCGAGCTTGGGACAAGGGAGAGGTCTTGATGTTTTTCTGTGATGTTGATATCTGTTTCTCAGCCGAATTCCTTAACAGCTGCCAGTTAAATGCTGAGTCGGGTAAGAAGGTGTTTTACCCTGTGGTGTTCAGTCTTTACAATCCTGCCATTGTTTATGTCAAACAGGAAGTGCCATCACCTGTGGAGCAGCAGCTGGTTCACAAAAAGGATTCTGGCTTTTGGAGAGATTTTGGCTTTGGAATGACTTGTCAGTATCGATCAGATTTCCCGACCATTGGTGGATTTGACATGGAAGTGAAAGGTTGGGGTGGAGAAGATGTTCGTCTTTATCAAAAATACTTACATGGTGACCTCATTGTGATTTGGACTCCGTTTACTGGTCTTTTCCACCTGTGGCATGAAAAGTGCTGTGCTGATGAGCTGACCCCTGAGTAGTACCACATGTGCATCCAGTCTAAAGGCATGAATGAGGCCTCTCACTCCCACCTGGGAATGCTGGTCTTCGGGGGAAACAGAGACACATCTTCATAAACAGGCATACAGTATAAACAGCAAAGCTGTTGGTTGAAATCATAATTAATGCGTTACTGTGTGAACTGCAAACTAGCACTATTTAGCCTTAATTCCACTTCCGGATGCAGTGCTTCTTTTGGAGAAGACATGTTTATTTTTCATGTTTTTTCTGACATTACTTTAGCAGTTCAACTTGATGTGAGAAGAAAAAACAAATGTTTCAACATAAAGTCTCTGTTTTGTGAGAATACTGCACTATGGAATAATTGACAAATTGAAATCTGGTATTTGTCCCAAAAGTTGTTTTGAGTTAGTTCTACCTGGTACCCATGTTCTGATTGCGTGGTGTCCTGATTGCATCTGGGTGAAGAGGATGGCATGTGCTGGGTTGCTGGTGGGTGGAGAGCAGCACATTCTTACAGAGGAGATGGAGTGTTATGGGCATAGTGTGTGGACAGGTATCTTCACCTGCCCACCCCTGAGTCAGCCTGCTTGATTTGATAGCTTGAAGAATCCTTTTCCACTAAAGTAGAGGATGATTATTTGACACATCTGAAATCCTCAATCAATCAAGAGAAAAGCAGAAATAAAAACTCCTTAACTTACTGATGCTTAGCCTCCTGAAAGTCTGTTTTTAAGCAAATGGGTAGTAGTAGAAAATAGATTAGAATCTATGGCTTGATTAAAAATATAATGTTATGGCCAGGCGCAGTGGCTCACGCTTGTAATCCCAGCACTTTGGGAGGCCGAGGCTGGCGGATCATGAGGTCAGGAGATCGACATCATCCTGGCTAACATGATGAAACCCCGTCTCTACCAAAAATACAAAAAATTAGCTGGG
>NW_016822066.1:27319-29221 GCF_001698545.2 Rhinopithecus bieti | reverse complement strand
GCAGCCTGCATTCCCAGTTTAAGACCCTATTCTCTGGTTCCAGAGACAACAGAGCAAAACTTATTCACAAATTATTGTGTAGGTCTGTGTATTAGTCCATTCTCACACTGCTATTAATATAAAGAAATGACTGAGACTTGGTAATTTATAAAGAAAAGAGGTTTTTAGGCCAGGCACGGTGGCTCATGCCTGTAATCCCAGCACTTTGGGAGGCTTCTCTTGAGGTCAGATGGGCGGGCGGATCTCTTGAGGTCAGGAGTTCAAGACCAGCCTGGCTAATATGGTGAAACTCCGGCTCTACGAAAAATACAAAAATTAGCCAGGCATAGTGGCACAGGCCTATAATCCCAGCTACCTGAGAGGCTGAGGCAGGAGAATCACTTGAACCTGGGAGGCAGAGGTTGCAATGAGCCGAGATCGTGCCAGTGCACTCCAGCCTGGGCGACAGAGCAAGACTCCGTCTCAAACAAATAAATAAATAAAAATAAAATAAGAATAAAAATAAAATAAACTGCTTCAAAAGAGGCTGAGCATAGTGGTGGACACCTGTAATCCCAGGCTGAGGTGGGTGGATTGCTTGAGCTCAGGAGTTCAAAACCAGCCTGGGCAACATGGCAAAACCCTGTCTCTATTTAAAAATAAATACTAAAGTGATGAAAGAAAACAAATTATCAACAAAGGATTCTATATCCAACAAAACTGCCCTTCAAAAATGGAGTAATAAAACATTCCCAGGCAAACAAAAGTTATGGGAGCTTGTTACCAGTAGACCTGCCCTGTGAGAAATGCTAAAGGGCAGCCTTCAAGTTGAAACAAAAGGACACTAGACAGTAATTTGAAGCCATATGAAGAAATGAAGATCTCCGGTAAAAGTAACTGCGTACACATAAAAGCCAGTGATACTGCAAGTCTGGTTTGTAACTCCATTTTATTTCCCACATGATTCAAAAAGCAAATGTGTAAAAATAATTTTAAATTTATATTACTGGGCATACAATGTACAAAAATGTAAACTGTGACAACAAAGTGGGGCGGAGTTACAAAGGAACAGAATTTTTATATGCTATTAAAACTATGCTGGTATCAATTTAAACTAGAGGGTTATAAATTCAAGATGTTGACTGTAGTCCCCATAGTAACCACTAAGAAAATACATTTTAAAAAATCCTATACTGTCTAGAAATGCATACATAGATGATAAAAACCATAAAGAAACACAAGGAAATAATTAGAAAAAAAAAAAAAGTCAGAATCATGGCTACTTTTGCAGGGAAGGAGGGAGCTGTGATTTGAATGTGGCAAATGGAGGAGCCTCTGGGATGGCTCACAACATTCTATTTCTTGACCTGAGTGGTGGTTACAAGGGTGTTCACTTTAAAATAACTCCTTAACCTTTGTTTTGTGTAGTTTTCTCTAACTGTGCTTTATTTTATATTTAAAAACTTGTTAAAAATAGCAGAGATAAAAAGGGGAGATGGAAACAAGATGAATCAGGGAAGGTTTTTTTGAGGAGGTAACATTTAAGCACTGAAAGATAAGAAAGGGCTACTAAAGTAAAGGGTGGGGCCAGGCACGGTGGCTCACACCTGTAATCCCAGCACTTTAGGAGGCTGAGGCAGGTGGATCACCTGAGGTCAGGAGTTCAAGACCAGCCTGGCCAACATGGTAAAGCCCTGTCGCTACTAATAATAAAAAAATTGGGATGCCCTCTCTCACCACTCCTATTCAACATAGTGTTGGAAGTTCTGGCTAGGGCAATCAGGCAAGAGAAAGAAATAAAGGGTATTCAGTTAGGAAAAGAAGAAGTCAAATTGTCCCTGTTTGCAGATGACATGATTGTATATTTAGAAAACCCCATTGTCTCAGCCCAAAATCTCCTTAAGCTGATAAGCAACTTCAACA
>NW_016822066.1:21284-25035 GCF_001698545.2 Rhinopithecus bieti | reverse complement strand
AAAAAAAGGAAAAGAAAAAAGAAAATAGCTTTGTTTTCCGAGTCATGAAAGAACCCTAATAGGCAACTCAGATTGGGTTGAAAGGGAAGTGTCATACCAGGGTCACATCAGTAGAATCCCACAACCAACAAAACTATACCCACTGGGGGAACTGCCATGACATTTACTTATGCCCCGCTAATATTTCAGTTTAAAAGCTATAATTTATTCCTGATGACACATAACACTAGGCAATTCTGTTCATTCTTCACTGATTCTATCTCTACTAATTGTCAAGATAATATTAAATAATACCATATATGCTCGTCTTCTTAGATCCAATCTCATCATAAGCCTGCTCTTCACCAATCCTCATGCTAACCAATCTAATGTTAGCCAATTAGTAACAAGAAAATGATCCTGATCCCAGTTATTACTAATATTTTACCTTGCATGAGGTCTGATATGGTTTGGATGTTATCCCCTCTAAATTGCATGTTGAAATATAATCGCCAATGTTGAAGGTGGGGCCTGGTATGAGGTGTTTGGGTCATAGGGGTGGATCCCTCATGGTTTGGTGCTGTCCTTGCAACAGTGAGTGAGTTCTCATGAGATGTGGTTGTTTAAAAGTGTGTGGTATCTCCCTCCCCACTCTGTTTCTCACTCTCACCATGTGATGTGCAAGCTCCCATGAGCAAAATCTCCCTGAGGCCTCCCCCAGAGCCAAACAGATGTTGGTGTCATGCTTCCTGTACAGCTGGTAGAACCGTGAGCCAATTAAAACTCTTCTTTATACATTACCCAGTCTTGAGTATTCCTTTATAGCAACACGAGAATGGCCTAACACAAAAAATTGGTACCAGATGTGGGGCATTGCTATAAAGAAAACGTGGAAACAACTTTGAAACTGGGTAATGGGGAGAGTTTGGAAGAGTTCAGAGGGCTCAGAAAAAGACAGGAAAATGAAGGAAAGTTTGGAACTTCTTAGAGACCAGTTAAATTCTTGTGACTAAATTGTTGATAGTGATATGGACAGTGAAGTACAGGCTGCCAAGATTTCAGATGGAAATGAGGAACTTGGTGGGAACTGGACAAAGGTCACCCTTGTTATGACTTAGCAAAGAACTTGGCTGTATTGTGTTCTTGCCCGAGGGATCTGTGGAATTTTGAACTTAAGAGTGATGACTTAGTGTATTTGGCAGAAGAAATTTTTCTAATCAGCAAAGCATTTAAGATGTGATCTGGCTGTTTCTAATAACTTACGCTCAGAGGCAGGAGCAAAGAAATAACTTACAGTTGGAATTTATAATTAAAAGGGAAGCAGAGTGTAAACATTTGGAAAATTTGCAGCCTGGCCACCTGCAAAGAAAGAAAAGCTTTTCTGAGGAAGGATCCAAGCAGGTGGCAGAGCAACCACTTGTTACAGAGCTCTGCATGACTAAAATGAGCCAGGTGCTGATAGCCAAGACAATGGGAAAAAGACTTTGAAGGCATTTCAGAAATATTTGAGGCAGCCCTTCCCATCACAGGCTCAGAGGCCTAAGAGAAAATAATGGTTCCCTGGGCCAGTCCAGGGCCCTGCTGCCCTGCACAGTCTCAGGACACTGTTCCCTGCATCCAGGCTGCTCCAGCTCCAGCCTTGACTCAAAGGGCCCCAGATACAGTGTGAGCCACCACTCTGGAAGGTGCAAGCCATAAGCCTTGGTGGCTTCCATATGGTGTTAAGCCTGTGGGCACATAGAATGCAAGAGTGAAGGAGGCTTGGCAACTTCTGCCAAGATTTCAGAAGATGTATAAGAAAGCCTGGGTGCCTAAGTAGAAGCCTGCTGCAGGGGTAGAGCCCTCAGACAACCTGTACTAGGGCAGTGCAGAGCGGAAATGTGGGGTGGGAGGGCCCATACAGAGTCCCCAGTGGGGTACTGCCTAGTGGAGCTGTGGGAAGGTGGTCACCATCCTCCAGATCCTGGCATGGTAGATCCATCAGCAACTTGGACCCTGAGTGTGGAAAAGCTACAGGCACTCAACTTCAACCTGTGAGAGCAGCCACAGAGGCTGTCCCCTGCAAAGCCATGGGTATGGATTGCCCAAGGCCTTGGGAGCCCACTCTTCACACCAGTGTGCCCTGGATGTGGGCCATGGAGTCAAAGGAGACTATTTTGGAGCTTTAATATTTAATGACTACCCTGCTGGGTTTTGGACTTGCTTAGGGCCTGTAGCCCCTTTCTTTTGGCTGATTTCTTCCTTTTGGAACAGTAATGTTTAGCCAATGCCTGTACCTCCACTGTATCTTGGAAGTAAATAACTTGTTTTAATTTTATAGGCTCATTGGTGGAAGAAACTTATCTCCAGATGAGGCTTTGGACTTGAAATTGAGACTTTTGAGTTAATACTGGGATGAGTTAAGACTTTGCAGGAATACTGAGTAGGAATGGTTGTATTTTGAAATGGGAGAAGAACATAAGAATTGAGGGGGCAGGGCAGAATTATATGGTTTGGATATTCGTACCCTCAAATCTCATGTTGAAATGTAATCCCTGGCTGGGCGCGGTGGCTCATGTCTGTAATCCCAGCACTTTGGGAGGCCAAGGGGGGTGGATCACCTGAGGTCAGGAGTTTGAGACCAGCCTGGCCAACATGGTGAAACCCCATCTCTACTAAAATACAAAATTAGCTGGGCATGGTGGTGGGTGCCTGTAATCCCAGCTACTTGGGAGGCTGAGGAGGGAGAATTGCTTGAACCCAGGAGGTGGAGGTTTCAGTGAGCTAAGATTACGCCACTGCATTCCAGCCTGGGTGACGAGAGTGAAGCTCCTTCTCAAAAAAAAAAAAAAAAAAAAAAAAAGAAATGTAATCCCTAATGTTGGAGGTGGGCCTGGTGGGAGGCATCTGGGTCATGGGGGTGGATCCTCATGGTTTGTCCTCATGATAGTGAGTGAATTCTCCTAAGATCTGGTTATTTAAAATTGTGTGGCACCTCCCCCCAACTCTCTTGCTCTTGCTTTCACCATGTGATGTGCCTGCTCCAGCTTCATCTTCTGCCACGAGTAAAAGCTCCCTGAGGCCTCCCCAAAAGCTGAGCAGATGTTGGTGCCATGCTTCCGGTACAGCCACTAGAACTGACAACCAATTAAAACTCTTTTCAGGTCTCAGGTATTCCTTTATAGCAGTGTGAGAATGGCCTAATACAAGGTCTAATCAGAATTCAGCTTGTCTCAGTCATGTTTCCTGTCTCAGTCACATTTCCATTCACCTTCTTCAGTCAAAACTTTTCCTCCATACTTCTAAGCAAGTACCAAAGAAAATAACATGAATTCAGAGTCATCTATAAAATAAGAAAACAACTAAATCAAGATGGGAGAAAGGTACAGTAAATTATTCCTCTACCTAACACATTTCTGGCCATGAGGGAAAAACAGTGGCATCAAGTGGGTTACTTCCCTTGAGGGTTAGCACAAGATCTCAGCTATAGACAGCTCCCCTTGGATGGCAAGTATGGAGAAAAGAAGGGGAAAATGCAACCTCCAGCTGGCCAAAAATCAATCTATATATTTAGAAAAGCCTTCAGCTGAGAACTTTCAAAGGGCTGTAAAGTGCCTCATTCAGATAAAGATAAGTGTTCATACAGAATATCATCCAAGCCTGGACACTTTTGTGAATGAAAGGAGGCACTATTAGTAATGATTCTGGGATGGAGGTTGGCAAATTTTCCTAAAAATGGCCAGATAATAAATATTTTAGGTTTTAGAGGCCACATACAGTCTCCGTCATATAT
>NW_016822066.1:0-19324 GCF_001698545.2 Rhinopithecus bieti | reverse complement strand
TGCACTGGGGCCTATCATGGGGAGGGGGGAGGAGTGAGGGATTGCATTGGGGAGTTATACATGATATAAATGATGAATTGATGGGTGCTGACGAGTTGATGGGTGCAGCACACCAACATGGCATAAGTATACATATGTAACAAACCTGCACGTTATGCACATGTACCCTAGAACTTAAAGTATAATAAAAAAAAAAAGAAAAAAAAAACAAATAATTGTCATAAAACACATACATATACTGTGTAAGAAGGAATACTAAAATTATAATAAAACATACCATATATTGCGTGATGAAAGAAAAATAAAACATATACATATATTGTGTAAAAAAAAAAAAAAGAAAATAAAGTGGTATGGATTATAATCAGAGTATAAAATAAATATATGTGAGCCCATACTGTATAAATAAATGATTTAATAAACAAAAGCATAAGAATAGACAGACCCCCTCCCCCATACAGAAGAATTCCAAGCAACTTTTGTAGATACTCCACCTCAAGGAGGTGGAGGATAAATCCCCATTCTATAAGTGTGGCTAATGCATACTGATTTCCTTCTAAAGAGTACAGGATAGAAAGTAGGGGGAGTATCTTTATAGTGGAGAAATCCGACAAACACTGCCTAGGCCAGGTGATCAAGGTTAACATAATCAGTGATAAGTCACGTTGACAGCATGTATCCTTGATATGATGTGATGAGGATGGCATGTTACCTCTGTTGCCTTCCTCCCAAGAACGCATAATTTCAGTCTAATCATGAGAAAAACATCAGATAAACACCAAGTTAGGGGTATTCTACAAAATACCTGATGAACACTCCTGTCAAGGTCATCAAAGACAAATACAGTGGCTGGATGTGGTATCTCATGCCTATAATTCCACCCCTTTGGGAAGCCACGGTGGGAGGATCACTTGAGGCCAGGAGTTTGAGACCAGCCTGGGCAATATAGCAAGACCCTTCTCTAAAAAGAACAAAAAATAAATTAGCCAAGCATGGTGGTGCATGCCTGCAGTCCTAGGTACTTGGGCAGCTGAAGCAGGAGGATTGCTTGAGCCCAGGAGTTTGAGGCTGCAGTTAGCTATGATCACACTACTGCACTCTAGCCTGGGCCACAGAGCCAGACCTTGTCTCTAAAAAACAAAACAAAACAAAATCTGAGAAGCTTAAGTTAAAAACTAAGGAAATCTGAATGAAGTATGGACTTTAGTCAATAACAATGTATTAATGCTGGTTCATTAATTGTAACAAATGCAGCATCATAAGATGTTAACAATGAGGGAAACTGGGTGTTGGGGATGGTTACTCACTGTACTGTCTTAGCAATTTTTTCTGTATGCCTAAAACCATTCTGAAAATAAAGTGTTTTATAAAAGTTCACTAAGTATGATACAGTTTGGCTAGAAGAGATACCCAGAGCAGAGGCAGTTTCTCTGGTACCTGAGGTCTGCAAGACCTTTGACCTAATACAACTCTGAAGCCAGAATGCCTAGGTTTGAATTCTGGCTTTACCATTTATTAGCTAGGTAATCTTTGGCAAGTTATGTAACCCCTTTGTGAACAACTTCATCTCTGAAAAGTAGGAATGATAGCCCCTACTTTGTCATGTTGTAGTAAGGATTAAATGAATTAATGTGTATAAAGTGCTTTAATGAGCCCTGGCACACAGTAAATTCTATATAAATATTTTGTAAAATGAATAAAAACTACGATGACTAAAAGTTCCTTTAGTAATTATCTATAATCATACAAGGTAAGGAGATATGAGTTTGGTTGCTATGAACCAGGTAGTGGTTGCCATATGCATGTCAGTACCTTGACAACAATTATTAGGACATTGCCATAGCTTTTGTAAGTGGACAACCTGAGCTGTGTTAATCTGACAAGAAGGCTAGAAAGCTCAATGCATCTTCCTATTACTCTGCATATCTTATGTCTTCCATCCAAAAAGAATCAACTTATCAGATAAATAACCACCTCATGGTAAGCAAAATATGTCACTATCTTCATTTTACAGATAAGAAAAGAAATTTGGAAATGATAGGTTTAGTTGAGGTGATTTCACTTCAGGTTACCCAGAAGAGGCACTAGAAATAAAGGATCAGACCAGTAATCCCTAATTCAATCGTTTTCCCAGTTGGGTTATCCTACCTACCCTTCCTTATAAAGGAAGAACTTGTGTGATGCCAATTTGACACTTCTTGGTGGCACTGACAAAAACACAGAGAGCCTGACATCAAGTTAGAAGGCTCTGCCAATTATTAGGAAATAGACATGAAGCAGTTACTGGCCTCTTCTCCAAGGGAGATGGCTATCATGGAACCCAGACAATTAGGCTCTGATGTTTCAGGCTCTTGGTTGTATCAGCTTCATGTGCAAAACTGGAGTAAGGCTGGTTTTGATCACAGGCCATATATAAGGTTTCTCTTTTGTCTGGCATAAGCCAGAGCCATTCTCCAGGACGTCTTTATGGGAAACCTAATGATCTCCTAGGGCGTGAGCTGTGCTATAAGAAATGCTATGAAATGTGAGTATTTTGGAATGGCAACTCTCCAGAACAGTAAATGACTGGATGACTCCGCAGAACCCTGATAAATTATCCCTTAATAAGCTAGCACATAAACTGTGCTCATCAGATAGCTAAGCAAGGCCCATCTAAGCATCAATTGAAGTACTTTGCTAATCCAGCCAGGGCTTCCTCCAATTCTGGGCTTCAATATATAGTTGTTCCTCAGTAAACTTGGGGGAAATGGGTTCCTGGACCCCCTCATATACCAAAATCTGTGCATTCTCAAATCCTGCAGTTGGCACTATGAAACCCATGTATATGAAAAGTCAGCCCTGCATATACATGGTTTCACATTCACAAATATCCTCATTTGGTTGAAAAAAAAAAAAAAAAAGCCTGGTATAAGTAGACTCATGCAGTTCAAACCCATGTTGTTCAACGGTCAACCGTAATTAGTCACTAGGGAAATATAAATTAAAACCACAATGAAATACCTACCTCACACCCACTAGGATAGCTGTAAACAAAACAACAAGCATTACTGGTGGGAATGTAAGATGTTGTAGCCATTTTGCAAAACAGTCTGGCAGTTCCTCAAGAGGTTAAATATAGATTTATTATATAACCCAGCAGTAATACTCCTAGGTATATACCAAAGAGAAAACATATCCACACAAAAACTTATATACAAATGTTTATAGCAGCATTATTCATAAGAGCTAAAAAGTGGAAACAATCCGCTTTCCATGGATGAACCTTGAAGTGATTGCCTAAATTATCCTTTTTACTTAGGCATTCACTTCTAAATCCAGCTGTGCATTGACATCATCTGGGAAGCTTATGCAGCCCCCTGGCAATCTTTGAGGATGGGACACCTGGATTAATGTTTGAAATCCATTAGAATAGATTATCTCTAAGGTCCCTGATAGCTCCAAAAATTGTAAAAAAAATCTCTAATAGTGGGTCACCAATGCCCATATCTTTGAAGAGGAGATATTATTGGTACTTGGAACAGGTCTCCCGATAGTTCCTTCTGGAAGCCTAAGTTGGTTCTTCTCTTAGGCATCATCCCAACCTCCACAAGGTTGAATAAAGATATTCTTAACGAGGATGAACTATGGCTGAAGGGATAGGCCACATCTGATTATGTCTGTGTAGGCTGCTATACTAAGAAATCACCCCATTTTGAAGAAAGCTACTCATTAGCACAGAACTTATCACTGCAGTTGAGAATAACCAGTCCCTCCTTCTATGACATTAATAGACACAGTTGGATAGAATGAAGTAATAGACTTCTAACAATCCCAGGCTTTCTGTTTATCAGCACCTGTTTAGTCATAAGCTGACTAAAGGCTCAGTGTTTATAATGGAACTTATTTCTTATTTTCTTTCTTCTCTTAATATTTAAGAACTAAGATGAATCATGTTCCGGCTTTTGACCTTCTGCTGCTCTTGGCTAAAGACAACAGAAGAGACATGAAGGTAATATTACAATTATTTCCCTAGGCCTATTCCACTATTTCCTCCCACAAATCTGCCCATAGTCCCTCAAGGTACAAATCTTCATAATATATATTGTTAGTTGAAGTGATTAACCAGTTGTTTGTAAGATTGGGAGCAGGGTTGAGGAGGGATGGCCAATTGTACAAGGTTAAGTGAATCAGGGAAAAAAAGCATCCTTGGGGGCTTTGGTGAGGGGCTCCCATACCACCTTCTACTGCTTTGGCTGGGCCTTTTATGGTACATGCATTGAGATTACTGCAGGCAGAATCCCAAACAATAAGGAAGAGTATAACTCTCTGTTTAGCCTAAAACCTAACTGTTTTAAGACTTTGCCTCATTTTTCTTTCTCATTTCTAGGAATGTGACCATCCCTATCATTGGCTTGAACAACTCAGGCAAAACTGTTCTTGTGGAGGCATTCCAAAAATGTAAGGAACTGAGAGCATTAGATACTGGTGTGGGTCTCCCATGGACCCCAGAATCCAGTGAAATAATCATTCCTTCCTAGCATTACTTCATGGCCCTCAGTTTCCCTTTTTATTTTGGGCATAAACACCTTCCAACACACTCTCTCTCCCTCCCTCCCTTCCCCACATTACATAAACAGCCTGTTTATGTAATGTCTGTCACCTGCTCCCTTTACAAGCTATCCTAATTGAAAGTCCTTTCATAGGGTCAGTATGCATAAGTTCAAACTATGTAAATCATTGCAGTTAATTATGAAGGATAGCATGTTTGAAATGATGTCTAGTTTCAGGGCTCAATTAAAGTGGAATTTGGTCTAGATAAGAGAGACAAGTGTGGGATGATAAAGAAGTTTAATAACATGAAATTCTGTGACAGCTAATATAGAGAGTTGGAGCTTGAGAAATGTTGTCAGTTTCGATATGTGCAAGTTTAATACCAGGTCTCTAGTTCAGTATCTTGACATATCAAGAAGCAGTTACACAGAATTTCAGAAAGGTACTATACTACTTACTAAGGACCAATCAAAGAAGCCAGCACTGTCTGTCACAGGATGCCCTCCATCCATGTTTACTGAATAAATGAAGTAGTATGATGACGTGGTTGAGTTTTATCTAACCTGGCATCCCTGATGCCAAAAAAGGCTAACCTGACTCCTCCGCCACTGGCCTACCTGAAGTGCTCATCAATTTCCTTGAACTACAGCAGGAGCCTTCTGGCTGATCTTGTCATCTCCAGTTGTTCCCCCAGTATTCAGTCCACATAGCTACCAGAAGGACTTAATACAAAAGTCTGATCATGGCACTTCCCTGCTCAAAACTGTTCAATGCCATTATCTTCAAGATAAAACTTACGTTTCTTAGCAGCACACAAAGGCTTCTATGAGTTGGTCCCTGAGTCCTCCTCCAACTTCATTTCCCATGCTCTCTGCACATGCCCTCTGATACAGCCACAACAAATGACTTGCCATCCCCCTTTTCTAGTTCTGTACATGTTATCCCACTACCTAGCATTTTGCCTCCACCATTATCTACCTGCTAAATCAAAAGCCTCAAGTCACAGCCCAGCTTGACCTCAGGAAAGCCCTCCCTATCAGTGCCCTCCTGCCTCAGCTCCCACTCTTCCATGCATTGCTCTGGCATGCACTTATTACATCATCAGGCAATTGCAAGTCCATCCCCTAAATTGTGAGCCTCTTGAGGGAAATAATGGATTTTTTCCTCTCTGTATCTTTAGCCTGTGGTCTTTTAGCATTTTCAGGTAGGTATTCAATAAATATTCATGGAATGGATGTTCTCCTCCATTCCACCATTCACCTGAGACAACATGTTGCCATTTTCTTTGTTTGTTTGTTTGTTTTTCTCCGAGACAGAGTCTCACTCTGTTGCCCAGGCTGGAGTGCAGTGGTGTGATCTCAGTTCACTGCAACCTCCGCCTCCCAGGTTCAAGCGATTCACATGCCTCAGCCTCCCGAGTAGCTGGGATTACAGGTGTGCACCACCACACCTGGCTAATTTTTTTGGATTTTAGTAGAGATGGGGTTTCACCATGTTGGCCAGGCTGGTCTGGAACTCCTGGCCTCAAGCAATCCTCCTGCCTCAGCCTCCCGAAGTGCTGGAATTACAGGTGTAAGCCACTGTGCCCGACGACATGTTGCCATTTTAACAACTTCCTCTGTCCCATTAGCAGCTCCAAGCCTCACATTTTAGCCAATGGGTTCAGCTTTGTATCCCCCCTTGTAGGAAACAAACTTAACTCCTTGCTTCTCCCGATTCTCTGATAGGCAGAAATGTTTAAGAAGGTAAATAGCAGCAGGAAAAATCCAGGAGCCAGCAAAAATCACAAGATTATTGAAAAAAGTGGGGATAATTTTCTAGAGCCCCAACTCAACCTCATCCCTGGATTCCCTTTTGTCTGGGTGGGCCCTAGGAATCCATATTTTAAGAACTCCTCGGCCGGGCACGGTGGCTCAAGCCTGTAATCCCAGCACTTTGGGAGGCCGAGACGGGCGGATCTCGAGGTCAGGAGATAGAGACCATCCTGGCTAACACGGTGAAACCCCGTCTCTACTAAAAAATACAAAAAACTAGCCGGGCGAGGTGGCTGGCGCCTGTAGTCCCAGCTACTCGGGAGGCTGAGGCAGGAGAATGGCGTAAACCCGGGAGGCGGAGCTTGTAGTGAGCTGAGATCCGGCCACTGCACTCCAACCTGGGCGACAGAGCTAGACTCCGTCTCAAAAAAAAAAACAAAAAACAAAACAAACAAACAAAAAAGAACTCCTCAAGGGTTTCTGATGGCCAGCCAGCTTTTGGAAGCACTCACCTGCAATTACCGGTATGCTATTGTGCCTGTGAGAATACTGTCTGTTTCCCATTTTAATTCCTAGAGGACACTGCCTAAAATCTATTTATTTTGTTACTGCATAACTTGCCTTGTTCTCAGTGAATACCTGGGGGATTACTGATAAATCTATTGGTTGTGACTACATTTACAGATAATTTTTTAATGGGCACTGATATCACATTCTGAAGAATGTCTCAGGCCACCTCTGTCTATGCAGGACCATCAGAATCAATCTAGTAGGTTACTCTGTGCCCAAAATTGAATAATTTACTTCCCTTGTCCCTGCAAATGTTTTGTTGTTGTTGTTGTTTGTTTGTTTTCTGAGATGGAGTTTCACTCTTGTTGCCCAGACTGGAGTGCAATGGAGCAATCTCAGCTCACTGCAACCTCAGCCTCCTGGATTCAAGCGATTCTCCTGCCTCAGCCTCCAAGTAGCTGGGATTACAGGCATGTGCCACCACGCCCAGCTAACTTTTTGCATTTAGTAGAGACAGGGTCTCACCATGTTGGTCAGGCTGGTCTCAAACTCCTGACCTCAGGTGATCCACCCGCCTCGGCCTCCCAAAGTGGCGGGATTACAGGCTTAAACCACCGCACCCAGCTGCTGCGAATGTTTTTAAACTGATTGCCAAGAACAGATAATTGCCTAGGAAGGAAATGCCCGTCTGCAAGTAATACTGTGAACACTTGAAGACACCAGCTATAAAATATTTTGGCACACAAGACATTTTTAAAAATGTGTTAAATTTGTATGAGTACATTGTAGGTGTATATATTTATGAGATATGTGAGATACGTTGATATAGGCATACAATGTGTAATAATCAAATCAGGGTAAATGGGATATCCATCACCTCAAGCATTCACCATTTATTTGTGCTACAAACATTCCGGTTGTACTCCCTCAGTTATTCTAAATGTACAACAAATTATTGCTGACTATAGTCACTCTGTTGTGCTATCAAATACTAGATCTTAACTATATTTTTGTACCCATTAACCATCCCATTCCCTCCCCTCACTACCCTTTCCACCCTCTAGCAACTATACTTCTACTCTCTCTTTTTTTTTTTTTTTTTTTTTTTTTTTTTTTTTTTTTTTTTTGAGACAGAGTCTCGCTCTATTGCTCAGACTGGAGTGCAGTGGCACAATCTCAGCTCACTGCAACCTCCACCTCCTGGGTTCAAGCAATTCTCCTACCTCAGCCTCCCAAGTAGCCAGGGTTACAGGCATGTGCCACCACACCTGGCTTATTTTTGTATTTTTATTAGAGACGAGGTCTCACCATGTTGGCCAGGCTGGTCTGGAAGTCCTGATCTCAGGTGATCTGCCTGCCTCGGCCTCCTGAAGTGCTGGGATTATAGGCATGAACCACCACACCCGGCTGTGTTCTTCTACTCTTTATCTCCATGAGTTCAATTATTTTACTCTAGGGCTTCCACAAATGAGTGAGAACATATGAAATTTATCTTTCTGTGCCTGGCTTATTTAAGTTAACATCATGTACTTGTTCTGTCCGTGTTGCTGCAAATGACAATATTTTATTCTTTTTTATGGCTGAATAGTACTGCATTGTGTATAAGTACCACATTTTCTTCATCCATTCATCTGTTGATGGACACTTAGGTTGCTTCCAAATCTGGGCTATTGTGAACAGTGCTGCAATAAACATGGGACACCAGATATCTCTTCGACATACTGATTTCCTTTCTTTTGGATATATACACAGCAGGTGGATTGCTGCATCACATGGTAGTTCTATGTTTAGTTTTTTGAGGAACTTTCATAGTGGAACATAATTTATGTTCTCACCAACAGTGTATGAGGGTCCCTCTTTCTCCACAGGCTTGCCAGAATGATCAATATGCTGAGGAGAAGAATGTATATCCTGCATTCATTGGATGAAATGTTCTGTAAATATCTATGAGGTCCATTTGCTCTATAGTGCAGATTAGGTACAGTGTTTCATTGTTGATCTGGATTATCTGTCCAATGCTGAAAGTGGGATGCTGAATTCTCCAATTATTACTGTATTGGGGTCTATCTCTCTTTAGCTCTAATAATATTTGCTTTGTATATCTGGGTGCTCCAGTGTTCAGTGCATATATAATTGTTATATACACTTGCTGAATTGACCCCCTTATCATTATATGACATTCTTGGTCTCTTTTTATAGCTTTTGTCTTGAAATCCGTTTTGTCTGAAGCATAGCTACTCCCGCTCTTTTGGGTTTCCATTTGTATAGAATATAATTTTCTATCCCTTTCAGTCTATATGTGTCTTAATAGATGAAGTGTGTTTCTTGTAGGAAAGAGATCATGTTTTGTTTTGTTTTTTTTAATCCACTCAGCCACCCTATGTCTTTTGATTGGAGAGTTTAGTCCATTTATATTCAATGTTATTATTAATAAGGACTTACTACTGACACTTTGTTATTTGCTTTCTGGTTATTTTGAGGTCTTTTCCTTCTTCCTTCCTATCTTCCTTTTTGTGAAAGTGATTTTCTCTCATAGTATGTTTTGATGTATTGCTTTATATTTTTTGTCTATCTGTTGTAAGTTTTTTGATTTGAAGTTACCATGGGGCTTGCAAATAACATCTTATAACCCATTTTTTAAAATATTCACCCACTGCCCCTGGAGACCCCATTATTTTAAACTGATGAAAATGTGATTGCAAAACAAGCAAAGAGAAAACTAATATTAATTGTATACTTTAACTTCATCCCCTCTGCTTTGTAACTTTTTGTTGTTTCTATTTATATCTTATTATACTGTCTTTAAAAGTTGCTGTAGTTGTTACTTTTGATAGGTTCATCTTTTATTCTTTGTACTGAAGCTATGAGTAGTTTACACACCACAATTACAGTATTATAACAATACTCTGTATTTGTCTGTGTGAGTTGCTGTTACCAGTGGGTTTTATACCTTCAGGTGATTTCTTATTGCTCATTAACATCCTTTTCTTTCAGGTTGAAGTACTCCCTTTAGCATTTCTTGGAGGAGAGGTCTGGTGTTGACACAAATCCCTCAGCTTTTGTTTGTCTGGGAAATACTTTATTTCTCCTTCATGTTTGAAGGATAATTTTGCTGGATATAATATTCTAGGATAAAAGTTTTTTTCCTTGATATACTTTAAGTATATCATGCCACTCTCTCTTATTTCAATATTTGTTAAACTTATCCGATAGATTCTGAATTCCTTCTTTGTGTTATCTTGGATTTCATTGATCTTCCTCAAAACTATTTTGAATTATCTGTCTGAAAGGTCACTTATCTCTGTCACTCCATAATATGTTACTGGTGCCTTATTTAGCTCTTTTGGTGAGGTCATTTTTCCTGGATGGTCTTGATGTTTATTGATGCTCATCAATGTCTGGGCATTGAAAAGTTAGGTATTTAATCTATGCAGACTGGGGTTGTTTTTGCCCATCCTTCTTGAGAAGGACTCAAAGGGAATTGAGTGTTGTGATCAAATCTTTGGTCACTGAAGCTGTATATGCATTAGGGGACACCCTAAGCCTAGTAATGCTGTGACTCTTGTAAAGCTGTAGAGGTACCATTTTGGTGCTCTTGGGTGAGATCTGAGAGAATTCCCTGGTTTACCAGGTAAAGTCTCTTGTTCTTTTCCCTTACCTTCTCCCAAGCAAATGGAGTCTCTCTCTCTGTGCTGAGCTGCCTGGAGTTGGGGAAGGGGTGATACAAACACTCCTGTGGCCACCACCACTGAGACTGTGCTGAGTCACACATGAAGCCAACAGTACTGGGTCTCACCCAAGGCCTGTGGCAACTATTTCCTGGTTATCCCTGATATTTATTCAAGGTCCAAGGGCACTTCAGTCAGTAGCTGATGAATCCTGCCAGGAAAGGGTATTTCCCTTCAGTGCAGCAGGTTCCTTTCTGGCCCAGGGTGGGTCTAGAAATGCCACCAGGAGCTAGGGCCTGGGGTCAGGGGCTTTAGAAATCTGCTTGGTGCTTTATTTTACTGGGTCTGAGCAAGTACCCAGGTTGCAAGACAAAGTCCTCTCTATATTCCTCTCTCCTTTCCTCAAGCAGAATTGGCCACCACAGCTCCAAGCCCATAGTGACTATAGCCTGACTACCACCAATGTTTATTCAAGGCCTGAGCTATTTAGTCAGCAGTCAGTGAGTCCTGCCAGGCCTGGGTCTCTCTCTTCAGGGCAGTGTTTTCCTTTCTGGCCCAAGGTGAGTCTAGAAATGCCCTCCAGGAGCTAAGGCCTGGAATCAGGGACTTTAGGAGTCTGCTTGGTGCTGTATTTCACTGTGGCTGAGCTAGTATTGAAGTTGCAAGACAAAGTCATTTTTACTCTTCTCTCTCCTTTCCTCAAGCAGGAGTCTTTCCTGATGGCCACCACCGCTGAAAATGTGCTGGGTCACACCTGAAGCCAGCACAATACCAGGTCTTGCCCAAGGCCCATGGTGACTGCTGCCTGGCACTTGCTTGGGATGTTTACTCAGGCCTAAGGGCTCTTTAGTCAGGTGGTGGTGAATCCTGTCAAGACTGGGTCCTTCCCTTCTGGGCACTGGGTTCCCTTCTGGCCCAGGATGGGTCTAGAAATGTCATCGGGGAGCCATGGCCTGAAATGGGGGCCTCAGGACTCTGCTTGGTACTTTATTTTCCTGTGGCTGAGCTGGTATTCAAGTTGTAAGACAATGTTCTCTTTACTCTTCCCTCTCCTCCTGGAGCTGCAAGCTGTGCTGCCTGGCACTGAGGGGAGGGGTGACACAAGCACTTCCCTTGGTCACCCTGGCTGGTGACTCACTAAGTTGCATGCCCCCTAAGTCCTTGGCTCCAAGCCCATCACAGTACCAGGACTTGTCCAGGAACTGCAGTCCTTGTGGCCTGGACTGCCTTTCAAATTTATTTAGCACCCCAGAGCACTTCAGGCCATGGTGACAGGGCTTGCTGGAACTCAGGTTCCAACTGTTGGAACGGGCAATTTCCCTCTGGCTAGGGCTGGTCTAAATGCTTCCTCCATAAGTGCTAGGCAAATTCTGCCCTATGTAGTTTTCTGCTGTGACAGGGCAGGACTGAGTTCCAATCCAAAGTCCTACAATCACTGCACTCTCTCTTTCAAGCACAGATTCTCTCTCTGTGCCATGTGGTGCTGCCAGGGGATGAGGAAAGGGTGGTACTGGTGATTCAAGACTGTCTTTCCTACCCTCTTCAGTGCCTCTTTCCTTGACATGATGTTATAACCATGGTGGGGTACGGGGGCTCATGCCTGTAATCCCAGCACTTTGGAAGGCCAGGGCAGGCAGATCGCTTGAGCCCAGGAGTTCAAGACCAGCCTGGGCAACATGCCAAAACTGTCTACAAAAAAAAAAAAAAATACAAAAATTAGCCAGGTATGGTGACACATGCCTGTAATCCCAGTGACTCAGGAGGCTAAGTTGGGAGGATCACTTGAGTCTAGGATGTCAAGGCTGCAGTGAGCTGAGACTGAGCCACTGCACTCCAGCACAGGCGACAGAGTGAGACCCTGTCTCAAAAAAAGAAAAAGATACAGATGTTATAATCAGGTACTATGATCGCTTACCTGATTTTTGATTCTTATGAAGGTGCTTTCATGTGGATAGTTGTTCAATTTGGTGTTCCTGCAGGGGTGATCATCATTGAAGGATTCTATTTGGCCATCTTATGCCACCTCCTCCAAGTCATTATTATTGACACCATTCACTAAAACTCTTTTGTCTGGCATGGTCATGTAAGGCAAGAAGAAACCCAACCACTGGCACAAGCAGGTGCCCTAAATGAGGACATTTAGACTAGTGCCTTTCAAACCTGGCTATATATTTCAATCACCTGGGGAGCTTTTTAAAAAAGTCATGATGCTTCAGCCCCACCCCAGATCTATGGACTCAAACCCTAAGAGAACGAGGCCTGGGGGTGGCTGGGTGTGGTGGCTCACATCTGTAATCTCAGCACTTTGGGAGGCCAAGGTGGGCGGATCACACAAGGTCAGGAGTTCGAGACCTGCCTGGCCAACATGGTGAAACCCCGTCTCTACTAAAATACAAAATTGACTCGGTGTGGTGGCGGGTGGCTGTAATCTCAGCTACAAAGGAGGCTGAGGTAAGAGAATTGCTTGAACCTGGGAGGCAAAGGGTGTAGTGAGCCGAGATGGTGCCACTGCACTCCAGGCTTAAAAATAAATAAATAAATAAATAAATAAATAAATAAATAAATAAATACAATGCTCTACAGGTGATCATGGAGAACAGCGAATACTGAGAACCAGTAACCGTAACCAGAATCACCTGGAGAGCTTTCAACCCTACTGAGAGGGGACCTGGAGATTCAAAAACTTTGGTCTGGGAAGGGCCTTTGGAATCTACATTTTTCTTTTTTTTTTTTTTTTTTTTTTTTTTTTTTTTTTTTTTTGAGAGAGTCTCACTCTGTCACCCAGACTGGGGTGCAGTGGTACAGTGGTGTGATCATGGCTCACTACAGCCTTGATTGCCCAGGCTCAAGCGATCCTCCCACCTCAGTCTTCCAAGTAGCTGGGACTACAGGTGTGTAGCATGGAATCTGTATCTTAATAAGCTCATCAGATGATGGTGAGACACAATCAGGCATGAGTTTCATGGCTCTCTAGGGTAGTGGAACTCAAGCTTTAAAGTGCAGAAGAATCACCTCAGGATTTTGTTAACCATAGGGAGTTCATTAAACATGCAAATACTTGTGTTCCAAGCCTAGAGGTTTTGATTCATTTGGTCTGGACTAGGCTTTAACAATCACCCCTATGTAATTCTCAATTATATGGTGCCCGGACCATGCTTTATGAAACACTCCACTAGGGATACACAGATGAATCAGACTCAGTACCTGTCCTTAGAGTGTTTATACCTTAATAGAGGAAATAAGATAAATGTAAATTGTCAGGGAACAACTGCTCACAGCATCTAGGGTTCACCAACAATAGAATGCACTAACTGAAGGAACTGGTAAGGTTTCAAGTAAAAAGAAAAAGAAAACTAAGGAAAAAAATTTTTTTCTCTGACACGGCAAAAAAAATATATAAATCTTTTCTCGATGAAGGAAACTCTAATATTACCTTTAGAGTTTTAACCTAGTCACTTTTTTTTTTTTTAATTTGAGACAGACATCTCGCTCTGTCGCCCAGGCTGAAGTGCAATGGTGAGATCTCAGCTCACTGCAACCTCTGCCTCCTGGGTTCAAGGGATTCTCCTGCTTCAGCCTCCCGAGTAGCTGGGATTACAGGTGCCCGCCACCACGCCCGGCTAATTTTGTATTTTAGTGGAGACAGGGTTTCACCATGTTGGCCAGGCTGGTCTTGAACTCCTGACCTCAGGTCATCTGCCTGCCTCGGCCTCCCAAAGTGCTGGAATTACAGATGTGAGCCACCGTCCCTGACCCACTTATTATTTTTGAGTAGTCTAATACAGATATAGCAAATATCACATCAAAGTTGTGGCTGAAAATTATTTTATCTGAAAGCTATAATTTAAAAGTTCATTGCCTAACATGAAATCAGAAGAGATGTTATGAAAATCACATTTAAACATAATAATAATATATACATACACATACATATATATGTATTCTCATTTCCAAAGACCCAAAAGCATATTACTAACTTTTCACATTAATGACTCATTTTGGCAATCCTATGGAAAATGTCACATGCAGATCTAAGACTACAAATAAGAAGTTATGAATTCTAGTCTTAGTGCTCCCAGGTATGGGTGTAGAGAATATATAAAGTCATTTTGCTACTAATGTGGGAAGAGAGCTAGGCTAGAATGGTCAGTTCAACAGACTGGAATGCATATAAACGCTGCCGTTTTCCATTTTCATTCTTTTGTTTGTTTGTTTGTTTTGTTTTGTTTTGAGATGGAGTTTCACTCTTGTCCCCCATGCTGGAGTGCAGTGGCGTGATCTCAGCTCACTGCAACCTCTTTCTCCAGGGCTCAAGCGATTCTCCTGCCTCAGTCTCCCAAGTAGATGGGATTACAGGCGTGTGCCACCACACCTGGCTGGGTTTTTTGTTTTTTGTTTTTTGTATTTTAGTAGACATGTGGTTTTGCCAGGGTGGCCAGGCTGGTCTTGAACTTCTAACCTCAGGTGATCCACCCACCTCAGCCTCCCAAAGTGCTGGGATTACAGGCGCGAGCCACCATGCCCAGCCAAGACTGCCGTTTTCAACTCCATTTCTATGGGAGCTGAATGAGGTATGGAATTCCCTGTGAGATTTTATGTTCTGGCTATAGCTTTTCAAAGGAAAATGTGTCTAAGTCTAGCATGGTTTCTTGGAAGAGATATGTGGAAGACAACTTCATACCTTCATCTACAGTAACAACCACCATAAACATTTATTGAACACTTACTGTGTGTATGGTAATACAAACATCCTCCCTCATATAACTTATGTTTTAGTTGGAGAGACAACGCAAGCACAAAAAGAGGTGAAGGACCAGCTCAACAGACCCTGTGCTCAACAAGAGAGAGAGAAGTGCGAAGTGGACAGGCCAGAGAAGTCTTCCTAAACAGTACTTGAGCTGGGTATTGAAGGGTGGGAGAGAAGGACCTCCTGTTCATTCATTCATTTATCAGATTAATTCAATAATGAATGTGCTTGGCATCATGGATATAATGGTGAATAAATTTCAATAAAATTGAAAGGATTCCCATCCTGTTGCAGTTTATAACCCAGATAAATAAACCATAGAATTTACAACACTGTAATATGTGCTATGACAATGGTAAACTCAGAAGAAAGGTACCTTATCCAGATGGCTGGTGGTGTGTGGGAAAACTCTAGAATAAACAAGATCAAAATTGACATTTTAAAAAATAGGCATTAACTAAGCAAAGAGTAGAAGTGTTCTAAGCAGAGAGAATGACATCTTGTAAAATCACAGGGCAAGAGAAAGCATGACATTGATGTAGAGTGGGAGAAGTAGGGGCAAAGGAGCCAAGGGAAGAACAGATTTGGTATGTACCAGGGACAGTGTGGACACCCGTCAGGTTATAGCACTAGCAGATAGGTCTAGCAGGTTAGGAGGTGAAGGAGTCTGTATTGTATCTGGAAGCAGTGGACACTCACTAAAGGTTACTGAGCCAGGAGAGGATAGTATGGGTAAAGCGATGATTTAGGAAGATAGTACCCAAGTATGGGCAGGGTGGCAGGATGCTTCAGTGGGATTTCTCAGAGCAGGCTCTAGTCAGGGTTCAACAAATTATTCGATCTAAGCATATTTCCCTACTTTGTGATTGCTTTTCCTCTCTTCCCCTCTGCATAGTACTTCCCAGTAGGATAGACAACTGTATGAAATCGGAACTGACTCTACTCCTGTTAGATGAGTATGGAGTTTCCATCTAAGTGATTGCTTCTCCTCTTTTCCCCTATGCATAGTACTTCCCAGTAAGACAGACCATTGTATGAAATCGGAACTGACTACACTTTTGTTAGATGAGTATGAACTTTCCATCTATGACCTGAATGGAGATCTGAAGGGCTGGGAAGCATGGCCAAACTACTATGCACAGGCCCATGGGCTTGTTTTCGTCCTGGATTCCAGTGACATAAGACGCATGCAGGAAGTGAAGATCATCTTAACACATCTGCTGTCTGATAAAAGAGTGGCAGGGAAACCCATCTTACTGTAAGATTCTGCCTTTATGTCCTATTTCTGCTTCCCAATTTGTACCCTTAAAAGTATAGAAATGAAGGGTCGGGTGGTCCCTTTGTCACACCCAGCTAGGCCTTCTGTTCCCTTAGGCTCAGTGAGGTAAAGCGGCCCAATTCTCTGGGGTCTGTTCTCAAGAGCTACTTTCTACCACACACTGCCATGGGGGACATGTTACCTAACTGTACAAAGGTAATTTTGAAGGGAAGCATCAAAGGGAAATGAAAAGCGGTATCCACCACCTCCACCCCTTGACTCTTCCTGAAGACTACCTTCCTGAATTTGCTTATTATCTTTTCTGGTTTCGGTCTCTGATCCTGAAACCTCATGATAGCAGAGAACCCCTATCTTGTATAATCGATGCCAATGACCTCCTCTCTGATCAGATTGCTCAAAAGTTACAGAACTAGCACTTATTCCAGGGTGATAATGCAGGTGGCCAGTCAATTCTCATCCCCGCCCCCAACTCCCTTTATGCCTCTTTCATTCCTCATTAGCAACCCCAACTAGAGCATGAACAGAGTTTGGGAAAGGATGTAAAACCTCCAAATCTGTTCATAGCCCAGTTAGCAATTCTAATTAAAGCTTGATAGCATAATGTAGGGGAAGTGAGAAATGAGCCCTGGGGGGACTATCGTGGATTCAAATGATTTGTGCTATACTTTCCTTCATTGGGAGTTGGCTAGAAAAATGTCTAGCTCATCTCATTACGTATGTCTTTAAACTTAATTCCTGGATATGTAGCAGTTATAGTAGAATTTGTTCTCCTCCTCTTTCCCTCCTTTTCTCGCCTTTTGCTTCTATTTTGGTTTCACTCTTCCACTCTTTTTTCCTCCCTCTCTCATATGCTCTGTTTTAGCTTAGCAAACAAACAAGACAAGAAGAAAGCCCTCATGCCTTCTGATATTATTGACTATCTACTTCTAAAGAAGCTAGTGAAAGAGAATAAGTGCCCATGCCGAGTGGTAAGTGTCAACCCCTTCCTTCCCTCTTCCTCTGGAGCCCAGCAGATGCAGCCTTTGGCCCATTCTATAATCAGCCCCATATGTTGGGTTTGAGGCAAAGTCTCTCCCTGTCAGGCAACACCCATAGTGATTCCTGACTTGATGGTGGTAACAAATATTGCATTCTGCCTTCAAAATAGTTCTGTAAAGTGGACACATGAATATCCCCATTTTATGGATAAAAAAGTCAAGGCTCAGAGACCCTATGTGACTTGCTCAAGGTCACACACCCAAGACACCACAACCACTTTATTAAAGGACCTCAGCTTTTTATGTTTGTCATTTGCCTTCTCAGATGTGAATGCTGAGTGTCTCCTAGAAGTCTCAGAGCCTCTCTAGACATAGCAGAGCTTATGTGTTCCTCCACTCTTTGAATGAGAGTGACTGGTACTGTGGGCCCCAGGGGTCCCAGGCTCCAGGTCTGCATCCTTCTCTTCTGTCACAGGAGCCATGTTCAGCCATCAGAAGCCTTGAAAGAAGAAACCATCAGCCCATAGTTGAAGGACTGCGCTGGCTATTAGCTGTCATTAATACTTGCCAACTACCACCTACCTCGAGCATCTCAATCTCCAAGAATAACACAGGCTCTGGAGAAGGATGCTCATCACACAGGTACTGAGATGCCTCCATGAGATTTACTGATAAGAAAAGCAACAGGGATCAGTCTTTCTCATGAGCGAGGAGTTCTGGGAGGTGCTTGGATTCTGGGTGGCATTGAGCAAGTCTCTTGATATCATTGGCTCAAATGGGGCTAGGGCAGTGCCCACCAACACTCTAACATTGTTAGGTACACCCCATCCCTGGCATAACTTGAGTGGTCATGTGAGGGGAATGATTTTCATAAAGGTAAGCCAACCTATCAGCATTACAGCCTCCCCAAAACAGGGTTTCTAATCTCTAATTTGCCATGTGGAGGAGAAAAGGAACATGAGCCCCTTAAAGAGCCTACTGGCATTATTCTATGGATGAATGCCATGAACCTACTCCAGATTCTCAGCGTCTAGTTCTACAATCCTCCCAATAACGAGGAATGATGGGAGAGGACAGAAATGTTGAAAAGAGGAAAAGGAAGAAGAAAATAGGAGGTGATCAGAGTTTTGAGGAGCAAAAGGCCTAAACATCCTCCTGCTCTGTTGTCACTTTCCTTGCCCAAAGGCATACAGCAGGGATGGGGTAGTAGCTGCATTAGATAAAGAAGCTTGAAGTGTGTCTGTTTCTACTACTCTTGTCCTTTGCATCTTCCCCCAGCTTATCCACCAGAAGAGGAATGTCAAAGGAGAAAAGACAGCATCTAGAACAATGCTCAACAGAAACTAAGCCTCTAAAGTCAATTCTACAGGTAAATGGCCCTTTAAATGTTAATACTCAGTGACCAATCCCTGAACACGTGGACACCAACTAACTTCCCCATCCCCTCCCCCATCTTCTTCTTGTACAGAAAGAAGGTACAAGATTACGGCCTAAAAAGAATATGTCAGTAACATTTGCTTTAGATGAACCCATGAAAGAAGGTGAATGTTCTAGGAGAACTAGAGTTTAGAATACTACAAAGCTTCACTACAACTGAAGGAGTGACTTACAGACTCCAGCTCCATATGTTGATGACAATATTTTTGAAGGTAATGCTGGATCAGTGGTTACAGAAGAAAATTTACATAGGCCTTCCCTAACAATTTCTACAACAGTATTCCAATTTTGAGCCTGAAATTCTTTCCTCACTCTATAGTTGGTGATTAGGAGAAGAGAAATAGAAGAAGTACAGGAAGGGTGCTTGGGTACCATCTTCTGGTAGTCCAGCATGATGCCCCAGCACTGGTTGACACAAGATC
>NW_016822065.1:0-1254 GCF_001698545.2 Rhinopithecus bieti | reverse complement strand
GTATTTTTAAAAAGAAACCAATTCATAAGAAAGAGAAAAACTACAAATAAATATTAGTAAAATCATAACCAAATTAGGTTTTTTTTTTTTTTTTTTTTTTGAGATGGAGTCTTGCTCTGTTACCCAGGCTGGAGTGCAGTGGAGCGATCTCAGATCACTGCAACCTCTGCCTCCTGGGTTCAAGCTATTGTCCAACCTCAGACTCCTGGGTAGCTGGGGTTACAGGCGCACTCTGCCACATTCAGCTAATTTTTGTATTTTTAGTAGAGATGGAATTTTACCATGTTGGCCAGGCTGATCTCGAACTCCTGACTTCAGGTGATCTGCCCACCTCAGCCTCCCAAAGTGCTGAGATTATAGGAATGAGCCACTACACCTGGCCCAAACTGGGATATTTGTAACACAGTCTGTCATTATCTAATGCAGTGGTCCCCAACCTTTTTGGCACTAGGGACGAGTTTCATGGAACACAATTTTTCCACGGACTGGCATGGGTGTGGGGGTAGGGGGGAGGTTGGATGATTCAAGTGCACTAAATTTACTGTGCACTTTATTATTATATTCATTATATTGTAATGAATTAATTATAAATTATACAATTCACCACAATGTAGAACAAATAGGAGCCCTGAGCCTTTTTTTTTTTTTTTTTTTGAAAAAATCTCACACTGTAACCCGGGCTGGAGTGCAATGGCACTATCTTGGCTCACTGCAACCTCCGCCTCCCAGGCTCAAGCGATTCTCCTGCCTAAGCCTCCTGAGTAGCTAAGATTACAGGTGCCTTCCACCATGTCTGGCTAATTTTTTGTTATTTTATTTTATTTTATTTTTTTAAGAAGAGATGGGCTGGGCGCGGTGGCTCAAGCCTGTAATCCCAGCACTTTGGGAGGCCGAGACGGGTGGATCGCGAGGTCAGAAGATCGAGAACATCCTGGCTAACACGGTGAAACCCCGTCTCTACTAAAAAATACAAAAAACTAGCCGGGCGAGGTGGTGGGCGCCTGTAGTCCCAGCTTCTCGGGAGGCTGAGGCAGGAGAATGGCATGAACCTGGGAGGCGGAGCTTGTAGTGAGCTGAGATCCGGCCACTGCACTCCAGCCTGGGCGACAGAGCGAGACTCTGTCTCTCAAAAAAAAAAAAAAAAAAAGGAGAGATGGGGTTTCCCTATGTTGACCAGGCTGGTCTCGAACTCCTCACCTTGTGATCTGCCCACCTTGACCTCCCAAAGTGCTGGGATTATAGGCGTGAGCAACC
>NW_016822064.1:99736-102882 GCF_001698545.2 Rhinopithecus bieti | reverse complement strand
AAAAAAAAAAAGAGATAAGTAGTGAAAATACTTTGGACAATAGCAAATTATGCATGCATACTTATATGTTCACACATGCCTATATGTGTGCACACACACATACATGCATACATATACAGTACATTATCAAATGGCTGAGCCTTTTGATTTGGACAGACAAGAAAAAGTATTTAGCTACAAGCATATCTACTAAAACACAACTACCCACATTACCATAAAATTACCTAAGTTAATGATACTATTCACTATGATAAATGACAAAATTTGAAAGATTAGACTGTCATAGATAAAAACAATTATTTTAGTTGAAAGGTGAGAAAAATATCAGATTGTGACTATTTTATGCCAGAAGAAATTCAATTTACTTACGAAGCTAATATCATGTTGTACTTGATATTTTGATAGTTTGAATTGGAAATAGTTATGTTAGCATCTATGCTGTCAATGCAAGCTCTGTGCATATATATGTCACTATTAAGCATCTTCTTCAGTAACAACGGACTGCCTAGTGTTTTTTGTATGCCAGATAGAGACAAAAAGTTCGAGTTATAATTATGTCTTGGCCAGTGATAGGTGCTTGCCCTCAGAAATATGATGTATATTTGAGAACAAACTTTAGATAAGAGTGGGAGGATATAATATCACCTCTACTGTGAGAATACCAAAGGTAAACTTTTTATTTTATTTTAATCCTCATCCCAAAGGTGAGGGTTAATAAATCCCCAGCTCTATGTCTTTGCTGGGACTTGGCAACCTGGGAAGCCTGTACTGTTGTATGGGATCATGTTGTTTTCTTCCAAATTATGTGATTATCCCTGCATATTTCTGTATACTTTATCATTAAGGCAACTTGATCTCTGACTGGGTTTGTCAGTTTCTTCTTGTCACAGCACTATCCTGATGTCTAGTGTATACCTTCTCACTAAAGTAGTTTCCCTTGCATTTTGCCTTCCAATTCATATGAAAGTTTTGCCCTGATTCAGTCTGCTCTCAATCTACTGTCCCATTTCAAAACCCTACTTTACCTTTTTGTTTCCATTTTCTTAGCTTTTACCAATTCTTCAAATCCAATGTGGTATGTGGCTTCAACCTCACTACTGTAAAGAAATTGGTTGCTTAAAATTTATAATTGATAGAGTCAATGGTCTCTTCTCATCCACAGTTTGATTCCTCTGTGATATTTGAAAATCATGATCACCACCTCCTGGAAATTTCCTCTTGTTTGTGCTCCTCCATGATTACTCCTCAATCACCTATGCTGGCCTCTTCTCCTCTATGAATTCCTAATACATAAGTGTTGCCATGGTTTGGTATATGGCTTTCTTTTACTCTTGCATAAAACTCCATCTAGGTTTTTCAAAACTTACTATTATTACATTTACCTATGAAACTCTTTATCTACGTCCATCATGAGTTCTGGAAGCAGACATATCTGGTGTTTTGTTGTTTTTTTTTTTTTTTTTTTTTTTTTTTTTTTTTTGACAGAGTCTCACTCTGTTGTCAGGCTGGAGTGCAGCGGCATGATCTCAGCTCACTGCAACCTCTGCCTCCCGGGTTCCAGTGATTCTCCAGTCTCAGCCTCCCAAGTAGCTGGGAATAGAGGCGTGTGCCACCACACCCAGCTAATTTTTGTATTTTTAGTAGAGACGGGGTTTCACCATATTGGCCAGGATGGTCTCCATCTCTTGACCTTGTGATCCGCCCACCTCAGCCTCCCAAAGTGCTGGGATTATAGGCGTGAGCCACCATGCCTGGCCATATCTGGGTTTTAACTGACTCCATTACACATAACTGATGACCCTGTGGCACGTTCAACATTTTTAAGCCTTGGTTTTAAGAACCCTAAGTTAAAATAAATGTGACAGTTACTTGGCAAAATACTTGGCACATAGTAAGCATTCAGCAAGTAGTAGGAGAATAATTTTTTCTCTATTTATTCCTTTCCTTGGACTCAGATCCATATTTTCAACTGTTTTTTTTTTTTTTATATTGAACATTTCAAACTAGATGGCTCACGTAGGTGTTCCAATATTTCCAAAATAATATGCACTGTCTGCTTCCATTAATTTCTGTTCCTGATTTCAAAAATCTACTCCATCTATAGTTCTCTGTTCACTTACTCTGTCCATGCATTTTGTTGAATGATATGAGCCAAGCACTGAGGGATCAACGTAAGAAAAGGCATAGTCCTTTACTTAAGTTTCAGTGAGGAACAAAGACAAGTAAATAGAAGTTTTTGAGGGCAAATATACAATGAAATAAGGCATTGTGATAAACATATCGACAGAGTGTTATGAGATCATAGATAAGGAGTTTCTATATGAAAGTTGAAGTGGGGAGGTTGCTATAGTCTGAATGTGTCCCTCCAAAATTCATATTTTGGCCATGTGCGGTGGCTCATGCCTATAATTTCAGCATGCTGGGAGGCCAAGACAAGCAGATTGCTTGAGTATAGGAGTTCCAGATCAGCCTGAGAGACATGGCAAAACCTCATATCTACAGAAAATACAAACATTAGCTGAGCATGGTGGCATGCACCTGTGGTCCCAGCTACTCCAGAGGCTGAGGTGGGAGGATCCCTTGAGCCCGGGAGGTTGAGGATGCAGTGGGTCATGATTGTGCCACTGCACTCCATCCTGGGTGGCAGAGCAAGATCCTGTCTCAGAAAAGAAATCATATGTTGAAATCTAATCCCCAATATGTTGATGTTAAAAAGTAGGGCTAAAGATCAACAAAATTGACAGACCGCTAGCAAGGCTAATAAAGAAGAAAAGAGAGAGGAATCAAATAGACGCAATAAAAAATGATAAAGGGGATATCACCACTGACCCCACAGAAATACAAACTACCATCAGAGAATACTATAAATGCCTCTACGCAAATCAACTAGAAAATCTAGAAGAAATGGATAATTTCCTGGACACTTACACTCTCCCAAGGCTAAACCAGGAAGAAGTTGAATCCCTGAATAGACCAATAGCAGGCTCTGAAATTGAGGCAACAATTAATAGCCTACCCACCAAAAAAAGTCCAGGACCAGATGGATTCACAGCTGAATTCTACCAGAGGTACAAGGAGGAGCTGGTACCATTCCTTCTGAAACTATTCCAATCAATAGAAAAAGAGGGAATCCTCCCTAACTCTCT
>NW_016822064.1:87557-96421 GCF_001698545.2 Rhinopithecus bieti | reverse complement strand
CCCGCCACCTCGCCCGGCTAGCTTTTTGTATTTCTTTAGTAGAGACAGGGTTTCACTGTGTTAGCCAGGATGGTCTCGAACTCCTGACCTCGTGATCCGCCCGTCTTGGCCTCCCAAAGTGCTGGGATTACAGGCTTGTTCTTTAAATAAAATGCTCAGTACCACACTTTCACAATTATTGCAGACACATTTCAAAGACCTCAAGATTTAACCAGATCTTACATTTTGCTTTTAAAGCTACAAACATTTTTGTGTTATGGAATTAATATAGAACCAGCTGGATTCTTCTAAAGGGAGATGTTCAATAGAACACACACACACACACACACACATACACACACGCAGATACACATGAACACCCTGATAGAAAATAAGAATAATTGACAGGAAATTTATTTCCTGTGGCTTTAAATATATTTCATGCTCTTAGTAAAATAGACAAGTATCTATTAACTTGACATGGTAATGGAAATATTTGTTATGATTCACTGGATAAGTAACTTTGTAGTAAATGAAGTTGTTAAGAACTTGTGTTCTCTCTTGTTCAAAACCATACATCTCTGTTTTAAATATAGTCTGGTATAGGGACGTGTATAAGTATATGGTGAGGGAGGGCAAAATGATGGGTACAGAGATTTCACTAAAATTTAATTTTTGTTTGCTATGCTCATATATTACATCAATCAACTCATTTTAAAATTCCCTAAAACATATTTAGATTCACATTTGCATTGCTAAGTAAATCTTCTCCATATTAAAATCAGATTTCATCTCACCTATGGTGAAACTTTCTTTCCTTATAAAATGAAATAAATTATGTTTGCCTATGGTTTTATTTGGAAATGAAACTGAGAATAGTCAGTCAAAAGCATGTTTAAAATAATACTGCCACCGAAGTAACTAGAAACTGTATCACACTGATCTCCAAAATATTGTTCTTCACTGCCTAAGCACAATAGACTTATATTTTTACTCTCAACATATAAAACATATTTTAAGACTACAGCATTCTCTTTCATGTAAATTTAACACATTCCACATCCATCATGTGGTGTAGGCTGGAAAGCTTGGTTGAGCTTGGTTAAACAGGATTTATAGGTCATAGATTAGTTCTACAGCGTCTTTTCTTGTCTTAAAAGAATCTTTAAATCTGTGGCTGAAGATAGATTTTGCTAACCTCCGTGCTGTTAAAGGATTAAAGCATGAGATACTGTTGGATCTAAGCACTGCATATGTACATTCTGAGATTTTTTTTTCTCCAGTCATTATTGAAGGACAAAAATTATGTCTCTATTTTCCATTGCAAATGTCCTAGAAAAAAACTACTTATAAATGTTAGGTAGATTTTAGCAGTGCTGTATAATAAAGACATATTACTGCTGCTGGAGAACTTACATTTATTGGTTAATATTTAAAGGGTATTTTTCCATAAATAAATTACTGCAATCACTCTTAATGAATATTTCCTCCAAATGATTATTTTTTCCCCCAAGATAGACACTAGTTCTGCAAGTATAGTAACACATATTGGTCATACAAATTTCATTTCTGTTTCCATTCCTTGCCAAAATCTCCTTCGCCAATGGCCCTGGCTCTTCTTTTGTAAAAATAACCCTGTAGACTCCATTTAATTGTCACATTGGCCTAAAGCCAGCAAGGGCAGTTAGCCTCATACCAAGCTACAGCCATCTGTCAGAATATGCTAAAAATCAATGAAGATGGTTGTTACTTGCACTCTCCTGCCCCGGCATGATTCCTGCATACAATTCTGATTTCTCTTTGTCAACTGAAGTGGTCATGTTAATCCCAACTCCCGGTTTTCTCTAGTGTTGATAATCACAGCAAAACCTTTGAGGAAGATTCATTTTGGTAAATAGATCATGATTACTATCCATTATCATCATTCTGAAAAAATAATTACCATCTAAGATCAGGTCAAGCAAAATTAGTTATCTTGAACCAACACTTGGCTGAAAATTATCATGAGTAATAGAATATCAAGTAGACTCTGAGTTAGGAATTTGAATTGGGGGACAGCAAAGAGAGTAAATAATAGTAAACAAAAATGGCTGCAATTCCACTTAAAAGTGAACCTGGATGAAGTGGCTGAGAAGCAAAGAGAACTATTCCAGTGCTTTGCAGCAAGGGGGCTGTGTTTGAATTACTGACAGAAATAAGCACCTCTTCAATTAATTGAGTGTTAAAGATAAGTCAATCTACTTGTACATAATTTCATGGACAGAATGAAAAAACCATTCTATAGAAAAGAAGGAAAGCAGTAAATCATGATTGTGAGAAGCTAGAAAGGAATAAAGCCAGTGCCAGGGGATGGACATGGGAAGAGAAAGAGGAAAGGAAACTAAAATGAGGGTGCAAATTTCATGTGCGGTATGAAATAATACTTGTAACAACCTTATAAAGTGAGTGCTATTAACCCATTTTTAAGTTCAAAAAACTGAAATTCAGAAAGGTTCAGTAATTTGCCTAAGCTCATACAGCTAATAAGGAGCAGAATGGGACTTTGAACACAGTTCTATTGTTTTCTACAATCCAAACTTTTAACCAGTCTTACAGCATTTTATCAAGCAGGACTGTGCCATCAAAGCCATATGATAGCTTTGGGATTGAGGTTCATGCCACAGGGAAGAAAAAGAGACTTTCTAAAAAAAAAAAAAAAAAAAAAAAAGAATAAAAGAACAAAAGGATCTGCAAACTCTAGTATATCTAAGGATGGGCCTCTGGATAAGGAAGGATAATATGGAAGTTTAACAGCAGGAATTTTAGTATGAAATTTAGATTTTTGGTTCATAGCTTGAGAATGATAGGTTTTCAATTCCAGAATGGTTATCTCTCATTAGTACTAGAAAGAACATGCTTGCTCACAGAGTAGCCAACCTGGTCAAGAGTATTTAAATGGCAAATGAAGGAAAAGGGAGAGAAATAATAAAAAGAATAGTGTCTAATATCACTTAGATAACTGGTGACTATGCACAACTTTGATTGTGATATGTTCTTCCCAGAACGCCCTTTCCTCCATTTTTCACGTAACATCACCTCATGATTTTAGAACAACATGATTTTAGGTCATTTTCTCGGGGAAATTTAGACTTTTCCCCCTTCTACCTACCTCAACACTTCCTTAATCTCTACTATTCCTACCTTGGTTAGATCTACCCCCATCCAAGGGTTCTTACCTTAGGACTACTTAAATATAACAAAACACTTGTGATGGTACTGTTATTTATTATTTACCTTTGCTTCCTCTACTACAGAAAGTCAGTAATGCATAATGATTGAATATGAAGATGCTAGACCTACAGCCTGGGTTCAAAGCCTGACCTGGATCTGCCATGTCCTACCTATGGGATTTTACAAAGTTCCTTAACCTCTCTGTACCTCAGTAGCCTCATCTCTCAATTGAGGATGGCAATACTAAATAGTACGTATCACATAGGTACTAGCATAAGAGTTAAAGAAGTTGATTCATAAGGGATTAGAATACTGCTTGGCATATAGTAATGCTGTATATTTAGCTATCGTTATTGTTACCAGTACTAAACCATAAATTTCTGGAATACAGGGATTCTCATTCCTCATAGAAGATGCAGTGCACCAGGAATAATTAGTAAATGCTTGTTGAATGCCTCGCTGTGCAGGACACACTCAGTAATCCATAGACTGGGAAGTATATGTGAATACCGGATGTTTTCACAGCAGATTAAAGCTAATGTGTCTCTCTGAATTGTAGTAACTCTGAATTCGTCTACTTGCCAGCAGGTCTGTGCCAGTCTATTATATTGAATTATTATTGCACACTTTCTATGTGCCTGGCTATGAGTAGACATTTTTGTATATTATCTCATTCAGTTCTGAAAACAGCCCCATGAGGTAGGGTCTGCCATTTTTGACACAAAACAAACAGGGAAATTCAGGTCTATGGAAGTTATGTAATGTGTCTAAGTTCACAATGACATAAGTAGTTTAGTCCAGGGATGTTGGAGTACATATGCTTGCACACATCACCCAGCCTCTCCATCTTTGGCAATGTGCCCATCTTTCCAGGTTGCAAAAAACACTCTGCCCCCAAAATATAATCTAGACGTTGGGAATTCTGAGAAGGAGGCTTGGAGAAGGAGATAGCAAGGCTGACATTTGAGTAGGGGAGGGCTCAGGGCAGGGCCAAATCCTCAATGTACTGGGTAGACAGGGCACTGTTTTTCTGAATAACAGAAAGCAGGGAGCAATGCACAGGTGTTCTGAAGATTGATCACAGGGCAGTCTTAAAAAGCCTCACAGGTACGTATCGTCAAAATGTGGGAGAGGGGGGATGGTTCTGATGATTTGGAACATGGTGGTGAAAGAGTATATTCTATTTATTTATTTATTTATTTATTTATTTATTTATTTATTTAAAGATGGAATCTCCCTCTGTTGCCCAGGCTGGAGTGCAGTGGCACGATCTTGGCTCACTGCCACCTCTGCACCGTCCCCCCACTACCTCCCCGCCATTTCAAGCGATTCTCCTGCCTCAGCCTCCTGAGTAGCTGGGATTACAGGCACCTGCCACCACACCCGGCTAATTTTGTATTTTAGTAGAGATGGGGTTTCAGCATGTTGGCCAGGCTGGACTGGAACTCCTGACCTCAGGTGATTCACCCGCCTCAGCTTCCCAAAGTGTTGGGATTACAGGCGTGAGCCACCAGGCCAGGCCAAGTATATTCTATTTAAAAGCATGCTAAGAAAGGAAGTGGAATGATGTTGTATGTGTTTACTTTGAGGAAATCATGAATGGAAGGGCAGAAATACCTTTAGTTAGACAAAGATAGAAATAGGGACAAAAAGTAAAATAATCTATTGTGTGTGAAGATTATTGCTATTATTATTACTAACATTTATGGAGTGCTCATTATGTTCATGGCTGCTCTAAGCACATTGCAATTATGAACTCATTTAATGCTCACAATGGCCTATGAGCTCGGTTTTACTATTATCCTTACTTTACAGATGAGAAAACTGAGACATGGTGATGATAAGTGATGTGCCCAATGTCACATGATTAATAGGTAGTGGATCAGAGAGTCTATAATAAGCCACTTGGCCAGATGAAGACAATGGATGCTGATTCTCAACACAGATCACAAAAGTGTCATAGGAGGAAAGGGTAGTAAACATGAATGATTTCAACTCCACAAACATCTGCTAGTTGTATCGATTTGCAAAAACAAATATATGGCAAGTTCCCAGATTCTTGTGTTAATGACTATACCTCCCAAAAGGTAGAGAAAATCAGGAAACTTGCCTCTCTGACTGACTTAGAAAAAGAGAAACTGGCGAGTTGAAGGTGATAGGAACCTTTAGAGGAAGTGAAGGATTTTATCTTAGAGTCTGTAAGTACCTTATAAGGCCAAAATCCCAGACTTTTGGAAAAGAGCTTGCTGAAGTGAAGGAGGTACAATTTCATGCCCTGGAATACTCTTAATATCAAGATGAATTAAGACAGTCGGGAAGTTATTTTATTTTATTTATTTATTTTGACCTGTTGAAACCAGTGTGTCTGTACTGGGTGTTCTCCATTCACATTCAGTTTGGATTTCTAAAGAACAGGTACTAAAATAAAGGGATAAAACCAAAATAAATAAGTTTAAGAGGGCACGATGAAAATAATGCTAAGAAGAATTATACCCCAAATGAGCCTGAGGCTTGAGAAAAAAACTGCTGAAGATGACAGAAAAGTGCTTTTTAAAAAATATATTTAAACCAAGAAGAGCAAGGGTAGGAGAGACATGAAACCCATGAAATTGTTATTGGATGACTAACATCTGGGAGGCCTTCTCAAATACTGTACTAGTTTTCTTTGTGAAAAAGAATGATGATAGACTTGAAATGGTAAAATCAATATCAGTAACCATAAATTGAAGCTAAAATAGGCAAAGCAGTCATTAAAAGGCATTTGGCTGTTCTATAATAAATGAATTAAAATTCTATCCCAGAGTGGTGAGAGGTCTTGGAGATTGGATTACCTTGTCACAGTTGCTAAAGTTTTAGCAACTGTAGTGTGGGTGAAGCGTGACAGGAGACTGGAGACAGCAAACATTGGCTTTAGTTTTCAAAATAAACAGGAAGCATATGGACTCCTTAGACTAGACCAAGAAACAGGTTGATTAAATACAAAATTCTAGAACAGGTTAATAAAAGCACAATTTGTGAGCGCTTAGGAAAAAAGTAGTAACCATAAGAAGGCAGTATAAATTCTCTAAGCACAAGTTATCTTAGATAATCTCATTTCATTTCTATTCTTGACATGGTTATTAGGTTGGAAGATCAGTAAGAATGTAAGCATACTATATCTGAATATCAGCAAGGCATTTGACAAGATCTCCCATAATATGGCTATGAACAAGATGGAGAAATGTGGGTTGTTAGTAAAAGAATGTTGCCTAATAGATAAATGTCACCAGTGGCATACACAGAGATCTGACCCTAATCTGGTCCCATGTAACATCTGTATTGATAACTTACATAAAAAAGAGGGAAACATACCTAATAAGCCTACAGACGACACAATTCTGAGAGCAAAAGCAAATAGCTTGTATGGTAGAATTTGAACTCAGCAACATCTCCACATGCTAACAAGATGAAATCAAATTAGGCCAAATCAAGGCTCCAAATATATTTCCACTGGTATCTTAAATACCAAACACAAAATTGAAAAAGAATGAACTATGTACTTATAGAATAAATGAAACGTGGTTTAGCTTCAGAACATGTTAAAAAGGCTTTGGGGTTTAGTTTCGAGTGTTCTCAATGTGTATGGGATAGTGTCATGTGGCCACCAAAAAAGCTGATACTGGAGTAGACAGCATTAACCAAAATACATAATTAGAACAAGAGAGGTGGCTAATTGTTGGTCATAGCATAAAATCCCCAGTGAATCAGTCAAAATGACTGACTGCTGAGAGTCCCATATAAGGAACATCAAATCTGCTCCCAGTCCTTCCTCAAGGGACAGCCATAGATGGCCACGTTGTTGCTTATTTTAATCACAGGACTTTTCTCTCCCCATAGCCTCAGTTGACTGTGAGAATAATTGGCAGGGCTTGCCAAAAAACTGAAACACAGCCTGCTATAAAAGGGATGAACTGGGTTAATCAAATTCCCTCTTAGGGTTTTGAGCCTGCAGTGACCAAGATAATAACGCAGTTAGCAATGCGACATGCAGTTGAAGGGATGAGGTGAGAGGTGTGAGGAGATACACTTGGAGTCATGTGGTGCAGTGGAGACCAGACATTGTTATGAGATAGTAGAAACTATGTGGTAGACAAAATAAATATTGAGCTGATGGAAAGAATAAGCTATTGGACAAAGAAAGAGACAGAGAGGAGCAAAAATGCAGAGAATTGCTGAGTCTTATTAATGCTAGAGATCTACAGGCTTTGCCTTTCCTTTGGGGATTGACCAGAGTTTCCCATGTTCTCAGGGACTGACAACACATACACTGAAAGGATGTTCTCAATTACTCGAGGCAACCTGAATGTCTTTGGCTTCTTGTAACCAGAGAGCCTAATAAGAACCCACACCTGCATCCAGCCTTGAACATTACATTTCAAGAGCAGTTTGGACAAACACACTTTTAGTGTGTTCTAAAGGAAGAGACCAGGAAGGGAGATTGGAAACCAATTAATGTGAGGAACAGGTAGAAGGAACTGGGGAAACATTTAGTACAAAGAAGAGAAGACTCAGGAACAGTGAAGGGCTGTCAGTTGTAAGGGGAATTTTACTTATTCTGTGGGACCCTAAAATCAGATTTGAGAAAAATGGGCAGAGTTAAGAAGGGATAGATTTTGGTTCAAAAATAACCTTCTAGTAGTTGTTTGAGGTGGAGTGAAATAACTTAGGAATAAGTCAATTACCTATTCTGGAGATATTTATGCAAAGGCAAGTGGCCACTTAGTAGAGATAGTAATAATAACTTTTCGTTGTGTAGTGCTTTACAGTATGTGAGGCACTTTCTACTATGTTAGCTTGATTTTCCTAATTAGGAAGGCAGGCATTTGTATATTCATTTTATCAGATGAGGAGGCCGAGGTTCAGACAGGTTCTGTTACACAGTTCATGCATAAGTTCCTGGATACTCACAGTTACCTTTATTGATTACATGAGAAATGAACATTTTAAAGGATATATTTGAATAATTCTAGTTGATCAAGCTAATAACGTTTCTGGCTTTTAAAAAATCATCATTGTGATGCTAAATATATATTCAAATGTACTAAAAAGGTACTCTGCTCACTCTCACATGAAAACTTATGTTCTTCTCTGCGTCTTAAGAAACTGAGACCAATTAATACTTTCCTTGCATAGATACAGAAGGTCCGTGGGTGCAGTTTGTACAAACATGCCTAGATGTACACTTCAAATAAGAATAATTTTCTCTCTCCATTTGCCTGAACCCATTCCCCACTCTCTCCCAGATTTCCTGTTATTTGGCTTTATAGAGGAAAGGAGTGTGTTTGCTTGTCAGAACTGCTACTTAACCATATTGCCCTGCTGTTTCCTCAGCTCTCTATCACTAAGCTCTGCAAATGAATTAAAAGTAAAATGAGGAAATAACCACTGTTTGAAAACTCCTTGAAGAAGATATACATTGTTCTTTGCATTTTACCCTTTACTCACCTTCCCCTTTCAATAAAAAAAAAAAAGAGGAAAGAAAAGAAAAGATACAGGGTTGGGCACGGTGGCTCATGCCTGTAATCCAGGTACTTTGGGAGGCCGAGGTGGGAAGATCACAAGGTCCGGAGTTCAAGACCAGCTTAGTCAATATGGTGAAACCCCATCTCTACTAAAAATACAAAAATTAGCTGGGT
>NW_016822064.1:83106-87458 GCF_001698545.2 Rhinopithecus bieti | reverse complement strand
TCAGCTCTCTATCACTAAGCTCTGCGAATGAATAAAAAGTAAAATGAGGAAAGAACCACTGTTTGAAAACTCCTTGAAGAAGATATACATTGTTCTTTGCATTTTACCCTTTACTCACCTTCCCCTTTCAATAAAAAAAAAAAAGAGGAAAGAAAAGAAAAGATACAGGGTTGGGCACGGTGGCTCATGCCTGTAATCCAGGTACTTTGGGAGGCCGAGGTGGGAAGATCACAAGGTCCGGAGTTCAAGACCAGCTTAGTCAATATGGTGAAACCCCATCTCTACTAAAAATACAAAAATTAGCTGGGTGTGGTGGCGTATGCCTGTAGTCCCAGCTACTCTGGACGCTGAGGCAGGAGAATCGTTTGAATCCAGGAGGCGGAGGTTGCAGTGAGCCGAGATCTTGCTACTGCACTCCAGCCTGGGTGACAGAAGGAGACTTTCTCAAAAAAAATTAAAAAAAAAAAAAAAAAAAGAAAAGAAACAGAAATACTATCACTAGTTCAGTTCTAACTGCATTATCGTCACCATAGGTGGTTACTGCTATATTTTTCTCTTGGAATATAGCAGAAATCACCCTTTATGAAACCATTTAATCTGGTAAGTGATGGATGATACTGTTTCCTGGACATGGGTCATAGTACTTCCAGTTTGTTGATGGTGACATATTCTCTGATGCCATGGTTGGTATTTAATTTAATATGCTGCTAAACAACAACAACAACAACAACAACAACAACCAGTCTTATGAAAGTTGACTAGTCTTTCTCTTTCCATTACAATTCCCAGAGATCAGGTTAGAAGGTGATACCAGACATTGTTTATCAAGCGGTATATTATGCCCATTTTAACATACAAATGTCTTTAGAAAAGTTTCTGTAAATTGGACAGCTATAGGCAGAAGGAAACTGGACTCCTATCTCTCACTATATACAAAAATTAACTCAAGATGGGTTAAAGACTTAAATATAACACCAGAAACTATAAAAATACTAGAAGACAACCTAGTAAAAAACTCTTCAGGACATTGCCCTAGGCAAGAAATGTTATGACCAAGACCTCAAAAGCAAATGCAACAACAACAAAAAATAGACAAATTTGACTTAGTTAAGCTAAAAAGCTTCTGCATAGCAAAATAAATAATCAACAGAGTAAACAGACAACACACAGAATGGGAGAAAATATTTGCAAACAATGCATCCAAGAAAGGACTAATATCCAGAATCTATAAGGAACTTAAACAAATCAACAAGAAAAAAATACCCAAAATTCCTGTTAAAAGTGGGCAAAGGACATGAACAGACATTTCTCAAAAGGTGCTATATAAGTGGTCAACAAACACATGAAAAAATGCTCAACATTACTAATTATCAGAGAAATGCAAATTAAGACCACAATGAAATACCATCTCATACCAGTCAGAACGGCTATTATTAAAAAGTCAAAAAACAGCAGATGTTGGTGAAAATGTGGAGAAAAGGCGACGCTTATACACTGTTGATGGGAATAAAATTAACATAACCTCTATGGAAAACAGTATGGCAATTTTAATAGAACTTCCATTTGATTCATCAATGCATTTCTGGATATCTACCCAAAGAAAAATAAATCATTATATCAAAAAGACATCTGCATTCATGTGTTTATCACAGCACAATACACAAGAGCAAAATCATGGAATTGACCTAAGTGCCCATCAATGAATAATTGGATAAAGAAAATGTGGTATATATACCCCACAGAGTACCACAGAGCCATAAAAGTAAATCATGTTTTTTTGCAGCAACATGAATGGAGCTGTAGGCTATTATTCAAAGTAAGCTAACTCAGTAACAGAAAACCAAATACCACATGTTCTCACTTATAAATGGGAGTTAAACAATGGCTATTCATGGACATAAAAATGGAAATGATAGACCCTTGGGACCCCAAAAAAGGAAGGATGGGCCGGGAGTGAGGGTTAGAAAATTACCTATTGGGTACAATGTTCACCCTTTAGGTGATGGGTACACTAGAAAACCAAACCTCACCACTGCACAATATATCCATGTAACAAACATGCACATGTATCCTCGAATCTATAAAATAAAACAAAATTCCATTGTAGAACTAAACAAGGCACACAAAAAAACAAGGGGAAGTCCTTGAATTTCAAAGAAAATAGAATGCTATGTTCTATTAGTTCATGTTTTTCTATGTCAATACAAAGTTGTAATTTTTGATTTAAGAAAGTGACTAGAAATGATGAGTAATTTCTTTGTTAATTGTATCTAGTGCTAAAACCTATCATGATCAAGGGACCCAGAACTGCAGAGTAGAACTTTTATCACGACAAAGCTCTGAGGAGTGAATCTAGAAAACTAAACATGTGAAGAAAAACAGGCAAACATTTTTGCTCGAAAGACCAAAAGCTTAACCCTAAAGGCAGAATTTAGTGTTTAAATGTACGCATATACTTCCATTACATGAGGCTGATCCTTTTATTTTTTAAATGTTTGAAGGCAGCTTATTTTTTCAAAGACTCTTACAATAAATAAAGTATAAATGATCACTCCTCCTCCAGTTGTGTTTGGGTTTTCCTGTAACACTGTAGTTTTTTAAACCAAGGGACAATTGCCTTTCACTTTGAGGCTGCAGTGACAGCTTAGATAATTGCTTTGTTTTATGTTTTTGTGAATATGTGACAGCAGGGTGTTTATGTATCTGCGGCTTCATCTTTTCATGTGTATCTGCTCTGGTCTGTGTCTGTGGCTGGATCTAGATGTGTGTGTCTGTTTGCACATCTGTGCCTGTGAAGGAGTCTTCCTTTTTGCCCATGCATCTGGGTGTGTATCTGTTTGTGCATTTGTGTGTCTCTGCAGATGTGTGTGATGAAATGAGTTTCTGCAATCAGTGGAACCATCCTCTGCCAATACTTAAGCTTAGTGGGATCAATAATAGCTTAAGTACCTGGTCTCCAGTGGTATGTTGCTGTTCAAGACCCAGCTGTTATGCAGATGAACTGAATCCTGCGTGCTGGTTGGGGGAGCTGGAGCAGCTGGGCTGGGCTGGCTGCGGGTAGTCATTGATCTCCTCTGAAGAGAGTCCGCTGCAGGGGGTGGCTTCCTGGCACAGGTGCAGGCATGAGGAGGCGGAGGTGGCGGCGGGAGGGGTCTGAAGGTGAACTGGTTGTGTGGGCTGCTCTGCACATCTAAAGAGGAGAGAAGAGAAACACAAAATAGAGACTTACTCTCCCACTTGGCAGTCAGGGAAACTAGCACGACAGACTTACCAGAATTTCAGATAATAAAACCTGTGGGGTGAGGGAGGTTGTTTTAAGTTCAGTCTATCTGTAAAAATGCCACTTAACTTACAAAGGCACGTGCAGCATGCTTATGAAATGTAAAACATTTGCAGTTGCATTTACATGTAAATTCTTTAGGGCTATAGCAGCTAAAAAGTAAATGAGGCCGCCTCACACCATTTGTCATAGTTTCTGCTACTGAACAAATAAATCATTAACAAGACACCAAGTTACAGAATAGAAGTGAGCTGATTTCCATCAGTTGCAAAATTCTCACTTGAGAAAATACTAGTAAAAGGCACAAATTTGTTGCAAGGAAGATCATCCGGCACTTCAAATAAAAATATAAGGCCACCTTCTGGCTTACCTCAGGAAAGGATGTGAGCTTGCCTATACAGGAGCAAATCCATATTTTAGAAAAACAGCTCACGAGTGTGTCACTTGGCTGTGTGAAACTAATCTCTTTGCCAGTCCCCCCAACTTAGAGTGTTACTTGTAAAAGGTAGGCTAAAAGGAGTTTGTTCAAGTTGTTATACATATTTCCATGGCCATGCAAATGGACCATTTCCATGGTCTGCACCTTTTTCCCTTTGCCACACCTTTCTAGGAGCTCTGCCATGTTAGCAGCAGCTTAGGCAGCAGGGAAACAGATTTTTTTCTGCTTGTTTACAGAGGGGCAGCCTGGGACAGCGGTCCTCAGACTTCTGTTGTTGCTATTGTTTGGTATTTTTCCACTGCTTTCCTGACAGGCACACGTAAAGACAGTGAGTTAGAATTTGGCCCATGAGAAATACCCCAATTAAACCCCTTTAAAAAGAAATCACTATTGTAGCTGATAGCCACCTCTCTTCCACAGGAGAAACATAATAGATGTCAAGTGATTTCTTGTAACACCAGCACGTTCTAGATAAACTTTGTAGACAGCATGGCTTTGTCCCACCTCCCAAATGACTGAGAGTTGAAAAGCAGAAAAACGCCAGAGGCTTTCGATGCCTAGCAAAGGGCTCAGCTGGTTTGTGCTGAGGCCCACTTTGCAGTGGCCGATCACAGAAAAAAAAAAAAATCACTT
>NW_016822064.1:64440-79962 GCF_001698545.2 Rhinopithecus bieti | reverse complement strand
GTTTTTATTTTTAAAAACAATATTACTCTCCCAAGAGCATGACAAATTCTTGGCTGTATTTTCTAGCACAGGTGGCTCTCCCTTTAAATAAACTCACTATATGAAAATCTGAATTGTACAAGAGATAGATAGAGAAGGGAGTGGTGATCATTCATTTTATATAAAGGATCCCTTTAGATGGTCAGCTATCCTTGTATATTTAAAATAACTAAAATGCTTCATGAATTTCTTAAATCACCCCATTATTCCAGGCCCAGCTCAAATCCCATGTCCACTAAAAAAATCATCACAAATACTTAACATCTCATTAACTTTTTTTAAACCTCTGGGCTCATACTCATAACCATAACTAGAAGTGTGCTTTCCATTTTGGGGACTCAAAGAAGCACAGAATGTTGAAACCCAAAGGACTTTGGAGATGCTCTCATTTTGCAAATGAGAAAACAGGTCCAGGGTCACTTGGCAAGTTAGTGGCATGGCCAGGACTAGGTACTCACATCTCCTGACTCTCTGGCTAATGCTTCATTCCCTGTATTGCAGATCTCTGTAATATGAGTTCTCTTTTCCCTCATAAGATTTAGAGGCAAAGAATTGTCCACATTTTCTTGATTTTTCACTTAGGTTTATTATGTCTACTTCTCTCTTTGACCATGACTCCTCAAATGTAGAAAGGAAGGCATTGTGGTGTAATGGTATGCAACACAGCATAGTGGAAAGAGCAGAGGACTTGGACTGGGATGTATGGCAAATCTGGGTTTAAGTTCTGCATCCATCCTTTAGAAGCTTTAACCCCTCATTTGTAAAGTAAGGAAAATAATAATAATAATAATCCCTTTTCCTAACAATTAAATTTAATTCATGTAAAATGCGCTTGAACATGCATTTTGTTGACTATTTGTTTATTGAATGTAATAAAAGTATAAAAGTATAAAACTATAAGACTGGAACAAATCATAGGGATCACCTAGTTAAGCTTGCCTCTCTCCACTCGCCATTTTACAGATGAGAGATCCAAGACCCAAAGAGGTGAACTGACTTGCTCAAGGTCATTCAACTTGTGTACTTTTTCCTGCCCATGCCAGATGATTCCTTTACTCTTTTTCTGCACGTGCTTTTGTAAATTAAGTGACATTTTAACAGATAGACTGAACTTAAAACTCTCCCCACCCCACAGGTTATGTTATCTAAAATCCCAGTACTCTGCCCAGCACTCTTTCCATTATGCTATTTCGGAACATAAACATGACTCTGTTCTATGACTTTAACATTTACTGGTTTTGCCATAAATTTGACCCCTGTGTGGGCAATATTATAGCATCCCCATCATATCCTATGTGTTTTGTCTTTTCTCCCAAAATAGACTGCATGTTTCTTAGAATAAGGTTTCCTTCTACTTCTCCTGTATGCTGTATGACATTGAGCAAAGTGCTGGGTACACAGCAAGATCTCTAAAACCTTTTGCTAGTAGAAGAGGGATTGACTGGATCATGGGACCCAGATAACCACCTTCTGTGTTTCCTTTGGCTCTCATTCTGTTGTAGCCACTGGCTATCTATTCAATTGACAGACAAGTAGGTTTTCCCCTTGAAGATCTCAGTGGAATGCCTCCCAGAGCCATGACAAAGGACAATGATACTCTGAAGAAGGTACTTAAAATGATGCCCCTTCACGATGTGAAAAAAGCACCAGTGACACACTACAGATCTACTGTCTAATGCCACTCGTGGGAAAGCACTTAGTGACCCGAGGGAAGGGAGGCAAAAGGTGGGAGTACAAGGTTAGAAGAAGAAGAGGAGTCAATTTGAGGTCTTGTGTTCAGAACCTCTCTAAACAACATGTGTGACATCTACTAGCTTAATCAGTAGGGGTTTCTGTCAGCACAGCTGTGCAAGAGAAAGGGTTTCTTTTCAGTACAGTTGTTCCAAAGAAAAAGAATATCTCATTAACATCTAGATTTATTTATTGCTAGATTACCTCAAACTCTTTGCAACTCTATTACGAAAATGATAAAATTTTACTTCATTGAAAAGTGCAATCATAGTATTATTATAACATTTCTGCTGCAGGTAGAACGGCTTTGTCTAGTCATTTAGATTATCTACATATAATGCATATCCATATAATATATATGGATATTTTGATTTTTATCTATTTTACTGTGTATTTTTATTTCCACATTTCAAATATGTGGAGGTTTCCCTACTAGTGCATATTGTCTTTAAACGCTTTCACAATATTGGATTGTTGCACTGAGTGGAATACGTCCAGACCTTAAGCCTTTATGAAATGCAGATGATCTCAGATTCATTCTCTTTTTCACCTCAGGAAAAAGATAGGGAATGCACTTGTTCCCTCCCAAATGAAGTAATTTAATCCTTGGGCTCCGTGAAATGGGATTTCCCAACATTAAACACTAATGAAAAATACATTAGTGTTCAGTGTCAGGGGCTCTAGAACACCAATTCTAGGGGTTTGAAAGTCACATACACTCACTTCCAAATATATGTGGCAACCACGCACTTCTGTGCCCGAGAGAGAGGAAGGGAGAAGGGGGGAGTGGTGATTATGTAAATGTAGATATCCAGACATACTTACAAAGCTTTCTGAAAATAAATTAAGTTTTCAGATGGAAAGGTCTAATTCACATAATATACTTGGATAGTAGCCAGTTTCAGGTTTGAGGTCCTAAAATAACTTGGTAAGATAATTTCTCAGGAGCAAAATTCCTCCAAACTGTAGATCTGAGACATTTTAAGTGTGGCAGAGCTGCTAATAGAAGTATAAGCCTTCAGAAACAACATTGCCTCTGTCTCCAAAAGGTAAGTGGAAGAAGAAATGTGTCACGCATAGCTTTTCCCCCCCGCCTTTTCTTTTCTTTTTGCCGATAAACCTTATTTTGGATAATGTGTTAGAAAAAGTTTTCACAAGAAATTAGAGTATCTCTGCTCAGAAATACTGTGGCAACTTATCAGGGTGTCTATCAGGGTGTTTTGTCCCTTGCATTTCATTAACACATACAGTCAGTTCGGCTACAAGACAAAGCAGGCATTTCTGCAATTCACTGCACTATGCAAAATCACACATAACCAGAGGGTTACGGAAAAAATGAAGTTAGGGATGCAACATTCAAAAACATAATCAATGACACATTAAAAAAAGGAAACTAATAAGAATGACAGCATAGTTTTTCAAATGCCATACCAAATATGACACTTTATCTTGGGAAAGTGGGTGTCAGAAGAGTTGCAAATTGTGAGTTATTGTGAAATGGTGAAAAGGAAAGTTATCTGACTAGGACGGAAAGTTCTAAATACCAGATGTGGATGCGACAGGCTCCTATCCACATGTGGTGAGCTGAAATATCTGATGGATGTTTCAGGTATATACATGTGCCCATTTTGTGTATTCTTATGCAGTTCATTCTGCTGTATGATGTTTTCTGCATTCATCTAGTGCTTTTAACAGATGGAATTGCGCATATGAAAACGCAAAATTTGTCTTAAGTTCAAACTGTTCTCAAACATCCCAATACCAAGGGAACAAATTAACCTTTATAAAACAAGCACTGTAGCAGCATTGGCTGTACATGCAAAATAATTTTCTGTAGGTGTTAAAAATAAATATTGTCAGTATTACAGTAATGCCAAATAGATAATTTTTCTTGAAAAATTTGAGCAAAGTAGATAAATGGCTCGTTTTTCTGAAATCCATGTACTAAATTGATTATTCTTTTCTTTAGTGACACTGTGACAGTACCTTCCCTAAATATGTTTTTTTCCAAGGTTACTATGCAGTGTATGTTGTCAAAAGGGGCACATATATTCCTATAGCTCTAGAAAAAGGTCACAGAGAGTCAGAAATCATGTCTGTACTTCCTGGTCTTACTATGTGTTTCATTATCTCATTGGCCAAGGCTAAGGGTAGCTCCACAATTCTTTATCTACAACTATGGAATCAAAGAATCTCTGAAAAATGAGTTTGTTTTCCCCTAACTCATTGGGTGACAAAGCCTGACCTGAAATGCTTTGAGGATACTTATGGTCTTAACTTATTTATCTAATTTCATAAATTTTGGTGGCAAAGCCTAACCCGAAGGGATCTAAGGATATTTATAGTCTTCATTTATTTATCTCATTTTGTGAATTTTCATACATTTAGCTATGAAAGTATTAATGCATTTTATTAAGGGGTGCTGGCCCATACCTCACTCTGGGTGGGTGTATATATAATATAAGTATACGTACAGCAGCACCTTTGTAAAGTTTGAAAAATTCTAAATTCTGAAAAACGTGGACCCCAAAGGTTTTGGATAAGGGATTATGGGCCTCTATTAGTATTTAACCACCTTCCTGAGGTCTTATGAGGCAATATTAATTAATGTCTCTGAAGACCATATAATCTACATGTGCAAAGAACATCAGAGCACCAAGGGTTATTGCCATACTACTTATGTCAAATCTCTCAAGGCCAATTAGAAGCCTTTGGTTCCTGAGGTTGCTTTTCTGAGCTGCTCTCCCCTTCTAGGCAGGAGTAGAGGTAAAAGGAAACAAGCTTAAAACAAAGAGAAGATATTTTCTTAGTAATATTAATTATTACTAATAACTCAAAATGTATGTTACTACTTAATAGTATTTTACCTGTCACAAAGAGCTTTTGTAACTTGTGAGCAGGTAGTTTTAAGATTTGCACGTTATGACTAATATCCATTAACTTCATAGTGCTCAATGATCATCAAATTAGACTTAAGTGTATCTGGCTATGGATATTTCTGTTCTCAACCTCGTAGTTATTATTAGAGGCTCAAAGAATAAAAAAGTAAGAAAACTGATTTTCGGAAGAAAATAAACAATATAGTTTATCACTTTTCTGGCTCAAATAATACTGCTTTAATATTAATATACCAACATCCTTTATTAAAAGCAGATTTATCAGTTAAACCATTGGATTGAGAATGTAAAATAAAGTCTATTCAATAGCTAATGCTTAATAAATACTTACGCATAAATGGGCATGTGCATGAGTGAGGCACAGACAACAACAGAAAGAGTCAGAAGGAGAGAGAAATAGAGAGGAGATTTCAAAACTAAAGCAGATGACTGCAGGAGAACAGTCACAGAGGCTCTGGGAGAAAGCTAACAATAAATTACAATGTTTTCTAGTTTCCATGGGCTCAATCTGGTTCTGGATTACTGCATTCTGCATGGCTCCCACAGTCCTGGATACTATTTACTGTTTTTCAGATTGTCAAGTACATCCCTTTGAGGACTTTGAATGGCCCTCTCACTAAACCAGCAGGTAAGATATAGTATGCTGTGTTAATTTCTGTCAGTTAGGTTGATCTTTGTTACAATCACTGGAAATAAAGGTCAACAATAAAGCACCTACGAGCCTTTGACATGTTTGTGCTGAAATTCATGTTTATATTTTAGTCTCTCTATAAGCTGATGCTCATCTTTAGAGGGAGTGCTGGTCTACATCCAGAAAGTCCAAATTTTCTACTTTCTAGTTTAATTAATCTCTTTTCCTGTTCTCCAATTTGTTGTGCAAGCATAACAATTAGTCAAAGATCCACAAAGCAGCCCTCCTCCAGCCCATTTCTTCCTGTCTCTGTTATAGAGGGAATCCAACTGTGCTGTACACTGTATTGGCTTTACATAGTACAATCAGCCAACCTCAGGCATAATACTCAATATTTCCGCCAGTAAGTGGCTGGTTTGTTAACTCAATCAACTCTCTGACATAGGTTAAGACAAACAATCCAGGACTTTACTATCAAGAAAAAAAGAGAGGGCTGTGGTAAATGCCATTTTGTTTAAATTATTGTAGTAATTGCTCAAACTACATAATTTTCTTGGTTGTAAAAACACAAGATGGATACATCTCTGCTAATATTTGCAGAGTAGTCTGGCAATGTTATAAAAAAGAACAATGAAGCCAATATATTTTGTTATCTTAGAAAATTGTCAGTTTTCTAAGTAGAGTGGTAAAGAGCTCTAGTTTATAGTACAATTTGGAATTTTAAATGCCAATACTTAAACATTAGTATATGGTATTAGTTAGCAATTAAAATTAGTGGTTGGCCAAAGCCTTTTCACTATAGCCTTGAAAGAAACTGTTATCTGTTATGTACCATGAAACATGAAGTAGAAAATTGCCCTGTTTTATCTTATGTTGACAATGATATTGTGGCTTCTGTTATTAGCCAGTGAAGTATATCAAAAAGAAAATATAAAAAAGTAATGATCCTTAAAAATTTCATATTTAGTTTATACTCAAACTAAAGTTTTATGTAGGTATTTCAATTATTTTCAATCTTCAGGTTCATTATTTATTTGCAGGTAGGTAATGGAGGGTTATGAATTAATTGACAGTGCATCATTTAATGAATTAGCTAATAAGAGATATTCTGAATACTTATAAAGTTTTCATTTTCAGGGCTTTATTTTTATTACACTATTACAAATGGTCACCCTGTATTTGTTCAAAAAGCAAGGAATGGAAATTTGTTCCAATGTTATTTATAAAGATGAAACTCAATGTTTGAAGCACAAATCAGGAAAACATTACAACTGTGTAAAGTTTCAAGAAAAAATATTTTTCAAGCTACCATATGTTAAATAGTGAGGGCACACTATATTAAGAATAAATGAAAACAAAAAGCAAAAGTCAAAAATTCTAGAGTATAAAAAAAGCATAGAGGCTAGGGAAGCCTCGGAAAGGTTTCACCCTTGTCCAATTTTTTTCAAATAAAAGCTGAAGAAAATGTTCTTGTAACCACTGTTGTCTGGGTATTTGGCAAGAAATATCCCCTGTACTCCATAGATCCTCTCCACCAGCACAACTTTAAGAACAAAGGGCACCCATGGACACCTAATGGAGTGATGGAGAGGGACCCTGGCATCTATACTTGGGAGCTAAACAAGTACATATCCCTCATCTGGGACAATGGGAAGAGATGGCACTATTATAGCAGTATTCACAAGACCCAGAGGATTCTCAAATTTCACTCGTATTTTGGCCCTTTGTTCAACTATAGGATCAAAACATGCCAATGTTTTGTGGTCACCTATTACTACAACAGAGGACTGAAATTCACAAATTATTTATTTTTAAAAAGTATAGACGAGTGGATTCAGGGTGATGCCTCTAATAGTGCCACTCTCACTGAGTTGCATTTGGATGTGTTTTCTTGGATGGGAAAGAAAGGGGTTGGGGTTACAGCTAGTGACAGGAATCGGGTACAACTCTGATCTTATAAGCAATTGTAATAGGTGATTTTCATATCCATATGCTCGTAAAGTGATTCTACTCATACCATGGGAGGGACAAAAGTTTGCTTATCTTTCCCCTCTGAATAACAACAAAAAAGGAAATAGGAAGGATTAAAAAAAGAAGTCCTGGTATTCTCATATGAGCAACATGTACATGTTATTCAAATGTGTTGGGGCCAAAACATTTTTTTTTTTTTTCCAGAATTATGATCTTAATGATTGCTGGTAGAACACTACTGGCTGCCACCAATCTTTCTGTCTGACATCTAATGGGCTACTGAGAAAGTCTCCTAAGAAGTATGAGCAGGAAAGTAGCAATTCTGTAGGAAGGAGAGAAAGTTTTATTTCCCCTCTTGCTTTGAAGCTATGCATACACTTGTCTTGTATCAGGATCTGAGTCTGAATCATCTTTATATCTCCCACACACAAACCATAATTTTATTCAATACAAGTTTATTATTTTATTTACAAATCTAATTAATTTGAGTGAATTCAAAATTTTAAAGTTTGAATTCAATCAAGTTTTATTTTATAAAAAAAGTTATAGCAACTGTGGTGGGTGAGAGTGTGTTATGATGCCAAATAACTGATTTGACTGAATTACTCACATTCCTAACAGCTGTTTTGGCATTGTGTGGGCACAGCCTGTATCTGAAAAGTTTTCTGCTTGAAATGTTCATTGATTGATTCATTATTACAAATTTCCATCTTCTTGTTTTTCAACATGGCATTTTAGTGAAATGTTAAATAGAGCTATTTTTGGGAGATATGCCAAAATTACGACCTATTACTAAGCCTATCTTATAAACTTCGCTTATGCTAAGCTATGCATATTTAAGTCATTTTATTTTTCCTTCAAAATCTGATTCATTTTCTCAATTACATTACTGCTTATCTCCCTGGACTCACTCCAATTTAACTAGGTCTTTATGGTTCCCCAAACAAAATGCAACATTCTGGATGAACATCACCCAGAATACAAAAAAGTTATCTGATAAATTCTTTTGTAATGATGTCTTTTCACATGTAGCCTCAAACTATGTATAGATTGCACTTGAGACTTCATTAACTAGAATATGGCTAATGAAGTTGTGAGAAGGCAGCTCAATTAGGAAATATACTGATCTATTGATATAGATGTGTCTGCTAGTGGATCAAGTGAAATGTCTATCAAAATAAGCAAATTAGGCTGGGTGCAATGGCTCAGGCATGTAATCCCAGCACTTTGGGAGGCTGAGGCAGGTGGATCACCTGAGGTCAGGAGTTCGAGACCAGCCTGGCCAACATAGTGAAACTGAACTACTAAATTATGGAATTTAGTAATTTTGTACAAAAAATACAAAATTAACTGGGCATAGTGGCACGTGCCTGTAGTCCTAGCTACTCAGGAGGCTGAGGCAGGAGAATCGCTTGAACCTAGGAGGCAGAGGTTGCAGACAGCCGAGATCACACCACTGCACTCCAGTCTGGGCGACACAGCGAGACTCCATCTCAAATAAATAAATAATAGAAAAAAGCAAATTAGTGGAATCTGCTAATATGATATTAGAATGAATTGAACAAAAGTGAATGCCGGTACTCCCCTCCAGTGAAATGAACATAATGTATAGATGCCTTAGGAAAATGAAAAAAATTAGCTCATCTCAAGGGGAAGAGAGTCAGCTTGTATAAACGAAGAAAAAAATGAAAACACATGTTAATGAAACTATGAATATATGAGACTGCAGTAGTAAATATAGACGGAAATCCTAGAAATTAAGAAATGATTTCATAGGTAGTGATTAATAAATATGTCCTTTAAGCAAGTATTGGGTTGGTGTAAAATTGTGGTTTTGCCATGGAAAATGATGGCAAAAACCTCAATTACTATTGCACCAACCTATCTCTTAAGCAATTTATTTCTTAGTTAAGCTCATTCAAGTAAGTTTTATCAAAAGGTACTCATGTACCTTGTGAAAATACATAGGTATGATAGGTCTGTATGATAGGTGAGATGCTGAGAGGGACAGTGGATTAAACATACATTACTTATATGACACAGTTTCTCAAAGAGACTTCTCGTGGTGCCTGAAATCAGTGAATGAGCACACAGAAGCTCCTTTCTGCATATTAACACTGGAGATCTGAACCAGACCAGATCACAGAGTGTCATCTGGGTTCCTGGATGGGAATGATGACAACCTGGATTTGATTCAAGTTTGTTTTTACTTTTCTTGACTCCCAAATGGCAAATAAGCACCACAAAGAATAGAAATAAAATTAAAATGCAAGCATGTATACATGGTTCCCTTTTGCTTCCTCTGTACTTCATGGAGACAAGCCCTCATTTTCTGGTTTTGGTAGCCCACACAGAGTGAGCTGTCTCTCCCTCAGGGTAAAAGAACATAGTACTATGGGATTGCTCTGTTTTATGCTCTCGGTCTCATCAGCATTTGGAAACCGCTTATGTAAAGCATAATTCTGTTACTCAGGAAGCTATGTCACTTAGGCTTACTGTCCAGCTCCCTGACCTTCAAATTCTTGCCCTGGCAGCACTAGGGCAATTTCCTCTTTTCTATACTTACAAGACAGGGCTTAGATGTTTCCCATTCTGGTTAGTTTTGAACATAGTGTGTCATAGGGCTTTCTAGTGATAAACATACAAAGTGGGTTGGATGTCAAGGTATATATATATATATATATATAATTGTTACGTGTACAGAATAAAAGGTCAAGTGCTGTCTACTATGGAACTATATTTTTCTTTAAAGTAGGGCTCATCCTACTTATAACTTACAAAATAAATGATGAGGAAGCCAAAGAAAAGGAGAAATTAACCTAATCATTTAGGGAACACCTTATATTTAGCAGTAGAAGACAAAGAGGAGAGTGTGTTAGTTTCATTTGTTTGTTTTCAATAAGGTGAATCAAGTGTAGAGTACTTTCTCTGCTACTAATTTACTTACTTAGAGATATCATCTGTATATAACTTGTTTAAATTAGTAAGTACATCATGACATTTTTGACTGACACAGTGATTAAGTTACAGATATTAGAATCAGACCTATGTCAGTTTAAATCACAGCTCTGTCATTTACTATTAGTTTGCTATAAATCTCTTCAAGCTTTTGTTTCTTCATCTGTAAAATAAGGATAGTAATAAGCATCTCAATGCTTTTTTGTGAGAATGAAATGAGGTAATGTGTACAAAACACTTAGCAGAGTGCTTAGCACATAGTAAACACTAAATAATATTATTAAATGAACGATCAATTATTGAGCCCAACGAAATCTATAAAATCAAGTGCCATCTAGTAAGTAGCCTAAGAGGATAATCTACTTGACTCCAAGACACTTGATTACTTAAAACTTCTGCATTATAGTTGAATTTTTTTTCACAATTTTCAGTTTTCTTATTTTCTTCTAAAAGTTCTAAGAAGCTATTATTGAAGTTATGAGTCACTGTAAGAACAGTTGACACCTATCCTTTCCTCTTCCTCCAAGCCACACCAAACACTCTCTATTGATTAGCTTCCTTATTATGCTGTAAGTTTCTTTCGCTTCAGATAACAGTCTCTATTTCATGATTTTTAGTTAAGTACTCTGTGTTCACTTGCATTTTCCTCTATACTAAAATGATTTGGGGGTATGCATGCATTTCTAAAGTACCTATTGCAATAACACCTTGGGACTCAGACATTAGAGCAAAGGATGTGAAGAAGAACCATTTCCATGAATACAACATTAGTGCTTTGTATTTATGAAACACCTTTCATCTGCATCTCTCAAAGACTTTCACAAATATTATCTGATGCTTTATTCACTGGGCCAAGCTGCAAGCAAAACTGTCTTTCAAATTATTCCCTTACAGTACGTCAAACCCCATGAGAGAAGGAGTTGTGGATAACCGGTTAAAGTGTCAGGAATGCTCAGAAACATTTTAAAATAGTATATACAAAAATACCACCTAACAAGCGATGACTACTATTTAGAAATGTGGTGCTCCGTAGGTATACCTTTCATAGCAAATAAACAGGAACTTTATCATATTGGCATTAAGATCAATATCCACATTATAAACGAAAGCTATCTGATCAGTTTTGTAACTGTGTATCAACCTAATTTGGGACATACGGCTTGCCTCTTAGTGTATCCAAATATATTTATTAAAGCATTGCATATTAATTATAGTATATGTAAAGAGCATGTACCAGACCAGGATTGTATGTCAAATACTTAGTATAGTGCCTGGTACATGTGACATATTCAGTTAATGTTAGTTACTAATATAATTATTATTGTAATTATTTCCAGTATGAATTTACATTATGAAACCAATTTTCTTTCCAAGAATTCAGTGATGACTGACATATATTCACATTTGTTGCTGTTGCTGCTACTGCTACAACTATTCTTTTCTCTATGCCTGTTAAGATATATACTTGCAAAATAGGAAGAAAAGAAAAACATGTCCCCTTCATCTGTTGGAACAATAGCCCAAGATGGGGAGAGGTAAGGCTACACAGATGTTAAGGCCTCTTCCCACCTTCCAACTGAAATCATTTACACAGGGTCTTGTTGTCATGAAGACTATGGCTGTGGGTATGCCATTAAAACATGTGGCTAATCATTTCTGGGGGGAAGACAGAATCAAATTGGAGACATTTTATAACCCAAATGAAATAACTGACCTACAAAGCTTTTGTCAATTGTATTGGTGCCATGAAAAAAATAACATTAATTTAGACACACTCACTGTGGAGATATCACAAGCTTCATTTACTCCTTTTAGTGTTTTATTTTTTGGCCCTCTAGTGTCTCTTATTTTACATTCTTGTTCACATAACTGGTATGCTGTGAAAACGGACTATTTGAAAAAAAGTCATTATTGTTAAGAACGTGTAACTTTTAAAGTTTTCTGAGGCTATGGATAACTTCCACTGCCTTGAAGAAAACACAGTGTTTCAACATTCATATGCTGTGCCTATTTTAGAGATGGAGAATATGAATCTGAGAGATGTGGAGAACCTAGTGCAAAACCTTGGGTACTATAGCATTGCACTGACTCCATTTGTTTCCACTCAGCCATCTTTCCTGGCCTTCAAAACAAACCACACTAACTGTGCTTATACCACTCTTATCATTCCTCTTTATTGCAACCAATTAATATAAAATGCTGAGTCTAAATCAGCTATGTAATAACTTAAAATGAAATCTATGTAGTGGGTTATTTTATTTGTAGGTCCAATTCAATATGCTCAAGCACACATCATTAAATGTTTCCTTTTAATTTTAAGTAGCAAATATCTTCATTTCAGTATCACCTACATAATTTATGTAATCTAGAGTAACAGTTTTTAGCTTATTTGGTGTGTCATTTTATCCCAAGTTGATGCTGAAAATATCAGAAGAGACTGCTTGATCGGCTTGCTTTAAAAGACAACTGAGCAATTTATGTATGCAGTTTTCTTCCTGCACATTAAAGTTTAACCACATTTACTAATGAAATATTATGTACCTAAAATAATTTCTTATTTAATAAAATAACTGGCATTCATGATGACCATCTCTCCACCAGGGAAGTACAAATGGTTTCCAAATAATTGCTATTATAATAAAAAGAATTATCTTAAACTTGAATCAACATGTAGGGATTTTCCTTCTCAAACACATTGTTAGATTACAACAATAGATAATTTATGAGGTAGAGTTTAGGGTTAATGGTAATTCAACTAGCAACTCTAGAAATAGTAAATCAACTACATATGTCACTCAGTATAATAGTTCTAATGGTTGGCTATATTAAATAAATACATAGTATAGCACTTCCACAGGTAATGCCAGAATCTAAACTCTTAAAATTCGAGGGATACATAGAGAGCCAGCCTGTTAAAAAATTGGAACAAATGTTATTTTTATATTTTTATGAATTTGGGGAACTTCTTACACATAAATTATTGTATTCTTCATAATACAACGTACTAATACACTCAATTTGTACAACATCTCCATTTGAAAGAACTGAAAATGTAAGACAAACAAACAAAAGCATTCAATTCCCTAAAACATTTTAACAGAAGTTTGTTTCTACAGGAGTATAATGATAGAAGTATCATGAACAACGAATTTTTTAAAAAAATAGACTTAAAAATGATAGTTCATTTTGTGCGGCAAAGGAAACCATCAAAAGAGTGAAAAGACAACCTATGAAATGGGAACTGATAAGAGATTAACCATACAGCTGATAAGTGATTAACATCCAGAATAGAAAAGGAACTCATACAATCCAATAGCAGAAAAAACAAAACAAAACTAAACTAAACAACTTGATTAAAAAATGGGCAAAAGACCTGAATAGATAAATTTCTGAAGAAGACATGCAAATTGACAGAATGTATATGAAAAGATGCTCAATATCACTAATCATCAGGGTAATGCAAATCAAAACCACCGTGAGAAATCATCTTATACCCATTAGGATGGCCACTATAAGGAAAAATAGAAAATAAAGTGTTGGTGAGGATGTGGAGAAATTGGAACCTTTGTGCACTGTTGGTGGGAATGTAAAAAGGTGCAGCTTCTATGGAAAAAAGTATGAAGGTTTCTCAAAAAATTAAAATAGAATTACCATATGATCCAGCAACCCTGTTTCAGGGAATATATCCAAAATATTGGAAAACAGGATCTTAAAGAGCTATTTGTATTCTCACATCCATTGCAGTATTACTCAGGACAGCCAAGAGGTGGAAGAAATCTAAACGTTCATCAAGGGAGGAACGGATAAAAAAGGTGTGGTATATACATATAATTGAATATTATTCAGCCTTAAAAAAGGAGATCCTGTCATTTGCACAAAATGATGAACCTGGAAGAAATTATGTTAAGTGGATAAGTCAGACACAGAAGGACAAATACTACATAATACCACTTACATGAGGAATCTAAATCTAAAATAGTCAAAGTCTTAGAAAGTGAATAGTGATTTCCAGGAGTTGAGAGGGAAGTTGTTTAATGGGTATAAATTTTTGATTTTGCAAAATGAAAAGGTTCCAGATATTTGCTATACAAAAATGTACACATAGTTAACACTCCTGTACTTAAAATTGGAGATGGTATATTAAAATTAAGATTGCATATTTTATGTGTTTTTATCAAAATAAAAAGTCATGCCATTTCTTCATTGAGTGGAATATTTACCTATAAATAATAGAATACATAATTCAATCATTTATTTTACTTAAATCACATGATGATAGTGTGATTCTGTGGGTCAGCAATATCACAATGGACAAATGAAAGCGTTACGAATGGGGCAGACAAGTTATAATGGATAATTACATGGTCATCAACACAGATTTTGCTGGTAACCCAGGAATTGTAGTGTTCTTAATAACGTATGTTTTAATAGATAAAAATAGTTCTTTTAAAAAAATATTATTTCCATAAGCTTTTGGGGAACAAGTAGTATTTGGTTACATAAGTTCTTCAGTGCTGATTTGTGAGATTTTGGTGCATCCATCACTGAAGTAGTATACACTGAACCCAATTTGTAGTCTTTTATCCCTCACCCCCTCCCACCCTTTTTCCTGAGTCCCCAAAGTTCACTGTATCATTCTTATGCCTTTGCATCCTCATAGATTAGCTCCCAGTTATGAGTGAGAACATATGATATTTGGTTTTCCATGATATTTGGTTTTCCATTCCTGAGTTACTTCACTTAGAATAACAGTCTCCAGTTCCATTTTAATGCATTGAGTTGTGTACATATATATTATATAGCCTATTCCTTAATGTAAATAATCAGTTGTATTTGGAAAATTTGGGCTGTGTCAAGTAATGATGAAAGTAAAAGATATGTGCTTGCTAGCCAACAAAAACTGGAGATATACATCCATATTTCTAAATAAATAAAATAATAAATAGCCAACTCTCCTGGTTCAGGTTGCCATAACAATACACCATTGACTGGGTGGCTAAAACAATAGAAATAGGAAGAATCAATATTGTGAAAATGGCCATACTGCCCAAGGTAATTTATAGATTCAATGCCATCCCCATTAAGCTACCAATGACTTTCTTCACAGAATTGGAAAAAAACTGCTTTAAAGTTCATATGGAACCAAAAAAGAGCCCGCATTGCCAAGACAACCCTAAGCTAAAAGAATAAAGCTGGAGGCATCACGCTATCTAACTTCAAACTATACTACAAGGATACAGTAACCAAAACAGCATGGTACTGGTACCAAAACAGAGATATGGACCAATGGAACAG
>NW_016822064.1:51029-61254 GCF_001698545.2 Rhinopithecus bieti | reverse complement strand
ATAAGTGAAGTGGAGCATCTTAAAAATGGTCCGTTAGCCATTTAGATTTTATTTTTTCATTTTTAAAACTGAATTGCCTCTTTATAACTTCCATACATTTTAATGTACATCGGATGGTTGGTCTTTTATAATCGATTTGAAGTTATTACATAAAGTCCAATATTAATCCTTTTGTGTTAAATACATTGCAAATATTTTCTTCCATAAAAAAAAAAAAAGATACCTTCTTCCTTGTTGCGTTCTCACATGGTGGGGAGAGAGTGTGTCTCTTCTTAGAAGGGCACTAATCCCATCATGTGGGCCCTATCTTCATGGAATGATCTAAACCTAATTATCCCCCAAAGGCCCAATTCCTAACTACTATCGCATTGGTGGTTAGGGCTACAACATATAAATTTGGGGGACACAATTCCATACATAGCACCAACTCATCTGGATAATATATTAACACTAAATAAATGTTTTCTTTAACTCATGTTTTAAAAACTTGTTTATTTTCTACCATATCTTACATTCCATATTATGTGTCATGCTTTCTAAGACAGATGGTTTTAAAACTTATTTCTTACTATACTTTGCATCTCACACTATATAGCATAAATTGATGAGCTAACATGCCTTTAAAATTGTTATGCTCACTTGGAACTAGGATATCTAAATTCTAATACAATTAATCTAGAACAGATCAGGTCTCAGACATTCTGAGTAAATGACTTGCTACTATATTTAATCATTCTCAATTCTCTTATACACAGAGAGGTGCAAATAGCATTCCATTTATATATCATTCCAATCATCATTCTCATTATAAGATGTGGTAAGTTATTGTGATTATAAAGTTGCGGGTACAATAAATACATACCTTTAAATATAAGGTAAGGAAAATGAGGCATGGAAAATTTATATTATTTGTTGAAGATTACATGGTCAACCAGTGGTGACCATTGAGATAAGTATGCCTTTACTCCAGGTCATAATCACTTTCCAGCTTCATACACAATGGTCAGCATCATACTTGTGTATGATGCTGTAGTCTTTGCTGTGTAGTCTTTTACTTGTGTAGTCTTTACTGACTAACCTCATTCCAAAGATTACAGAAATAAATGTGCCATTTAACCCTTCTTCCTCTTCCCCTAACAGATATATCTGCCTGAAAAATCACCAGAAGGAATAGTGGGTGGTCATCAAAAAAGAAGGTTATGCAACTGACATGGGAGGAGGGTAAGCACATACATATAAATACAATTGAATGAATGAGCAGGTAATTGTAAACAGTGTTAGAGTTGAAAAAGAGAGAACAGGCTAGTCTACAAGGTTTCACAGAAAAGTTGTATGACACACAGGGAAGGGAAATGGCCCAACTGAAAGGGAGCAGGGTACCTCAGTGTCTTGGGCAATGGTATGAGGGAATGGCAAGGCAGCAGAAGTAAATATAACAATTAAGAGAGGGGAAAAATTATAGACATGTTAATACTGATTTAATAATTTTCCTAGCCCAAGCTGGCTATTTATTTTCTAAACATTTTCGTACCGCTTATTAAGTGCTTATTATGCTATGTGCCCAAGCATAATGGTGAAGGTGGATGTCACTTCTCTCAAAAGCACACACACACACACACACACACACCCTTTTGATAAGCTTAGTCAGTGGGAAGAAATGGTGAGACAAGAGGTTCTTTGTGTCTCCAGCTCATCTCCTATTCTCACCTGAGTTGCAACTACTAAATGTCACATTAATCCATTTATAATCATTCTACAAATATTCTAGGTTTCATGTGAGATCAGGTCTCTATTGTAGAGCCATTTTATATGTGTGCTTTACAAGGTGATCAGTGCTATGTCAGTAGTTGAACCAGGTAATAGGCACAGAAATATCTCTCGGATTTAGGATTAAGTTGGAATGTTCACCCTAGATGTAGTCTTCTATTTCTGGAGAGCATTCCAAAGAAGTACAATATACCTTTCTATCCTAGAACAGACCAGACTTTGTTGATCCTATTGTAACCATGTCACCTTGGATTAGTTACCTTCTGTGTCCTGGAGAATTAGTAAGGGAAAAACTGTACATCTTGATTATTTAACATATAATGGCTATTTACAGGGTTTGGCTAAACTTTAATCCAACGTTTATCAAGAAATTTATGTTTTAAGCCCTTGTTCATATTACTTTATCAAAGGCAATCACATTTTATCAGTGATTCATTGCTTGCTCTTCTGCCTTCCATTAAGACCTCAGGTTCTCAAAGGACAATATTTTCCAGTGACAAATAAGTTTGCCTCTCTGGAGAGGAGAGCATGCCTAGGTAGAAGTGGTAAATGGACATAGTCAAATGAGTGCAGGGGTGGGGACAGCAATTGGTAGATGGTCTTTAAACCCAAGACCAGATATTTCCATTAGAGAACCAACTAGGTACCTTTTTGTGTTGCTGTGAAGCTTAGAGCACACTGAGGAGAAAGGAATCTGAATAAAGATAAGCGAGCAAGGAAGAGAACGAGGGAGATTGGGTGGTAATATCTGGGTATAGTGCTTAGGGAGTGTGCAAGCCCTTAGTGACAGTTGTATAAAAATACCTGCTTCTGCTACCTTTATGTTTGTGTTTGGGCTTGTCTGTCTTGTCCCTCAACTAAATGGCAAATTCTAAGAACAGGGAGTTTCTTATTTTATCAATCCACACACTGCCTAGTGTCATGCCTCACTAGATAAGCTTGTCAATGGAGTGACAAATGTGTTCCAGTTTCTGCAAAATAAACTGAAGCAAAGGCCAATGGAAGACATTTTTGAGGTATGCTTTGTTTGGATTGTTTTGTTTTACATTGGAAAACTATTGGACATTTAAAAAATACATACACATATAGATTGACTATATTACACTTAAATTCAAAATTTTAAAATACTTTTGAGAAGTTAAAAAGGCATGATTTTGGCCCGGTATGCCTTTGCATATTTCCTGTTCTGCAGCCACACTGCAACATTTGTCATTCAGCAGACACACTGGTGCTCTCTCCTTCTCTGAATCTTTACATTCATACTTGACTTCCCACTTTGAATGTCCTTTCACCCCATATTCTGTTTGCATCCCACTCTTCTGAGGCCCATTACCAATGTTACCCCTTTTATTAAGCATTCCTTGAAATCTAAAGAAAGAAGCTATAGTAATCTCTTCTGATCATCTATAGCACTGCGTTCCTATTATGCCCTCAATACCTCCTAAGACACATGAAGGCAGGTGGTAGCAAGAAGAGAAGAGACATAGAAAAAAGCAGACAGGAGGCAGTTACTGTGTCATAAGAATAGCAGAACCTGGATTGAAAATTCACAAACTCCTGTTGCTGAAATTTCTAGAGCTTGGTTCATTTTCAGATTTTGGACATGCATGCTTATAATAAATCCTTATCATCTGAGCTCGTCTGAGTAAGTCTCTGTTTCATGCAACCCAACAGGCCTAATATTGTGCTTTGTATTTGTATACTTGTTTTATCTTCCCTAACAGAGGATAAAGCTCTTTGAAAGGTAATGACTCTCATAGCAACTGCAGTGTGGTACACAGCCAGTACTTAGCAAATGTTTGTTGAAAAACTGAATGGAGAAAACTAGACAAGTCATCATCAAATCATATTGAATTTCCATTCATTTTAGCAAGGCAAGAACTGAACATAGGTAGTTCATAATAATATTTTACTAAACAATGCTTTTCCAAATGAATGGTTTGCCTGCTTCCCTCTTCACTGTTATAGATTTCTTTCTATTAGTGTTCTGCAAATGTGTTTATGACACATCTTTGCCAAAGGCTAACTTCAGCAGCAACACCATGTATCAAAAAAGATGTGTCACATACGCAAAATATATAATATAAAGCCATGTATTCCTCTCATTGTTTTAACTATCTTTTAGTTTAAAGGGTGCTGGTCTGTTTCACATTTCTTTCAGAAAGGCCAAAACCATAAACTCTACTTGAACTTACATCACTGTTGTCTCTTACTCATAATGAGAAACACTTTGTCAACATTATTTTCATATACATCTGGTGTGACTAGATACCCTCACGGAAATTATTTTCAACAATGAATTTGAAGGATTAAAAGGTTCAGGAAAGTCACATGAAATACATAACAATGAAGTATAGTCTCATTTTACGGATATCACCTCCTTACACTTATATAGTGTTTTATGGTTTGCAAAGCACTATATTATCTCATTTGATCCTTACAACAGGAGTCTGTGAGATAGACATGGAAGGCATCATTCCCATTTTATATATCAAAAACCAGAGTAGTTAACTGACTTTACTAAGATCATAGAGATTGTAAGCAGTAAAAGAAACCAGAAAAGAACCCAAGTCTTTAAAACTTCCAATCCAGTATCTTTTGACTTCAAGTCCAGTTTTTTTTTTCAACTATTCTATTTATAACAATGTTTTCCAAATGTCTGGCTATGATCAATTGATGGTTATGAAACCAGTTTTGACTAGGATAAAAAAATGAAATAGAATATAATATATCCTAGAAAAACATCACATTTAGTAAAGATTTTAATTGTTTTATGAAACTTTTGTTTCAGTTTTACATATTATGCTGCAAAATATATTTTAACCGCAGGAAATGATTAGAAAAATAAATTAAAAGTCACTGTTCTATACCACGTTGCCTATTAAACTCATTAAGTAGTTCAAAAGTAATTTGTGCTGCCAAAATGTCCACATTATTGGTTTTAACATTAAAATAATTGTAGATAATAAAAATATGGTTTCTGGCAATCCTTGAGTTAGGTATTGATTATGTGTGGGTAATTTCATTGTTTGACTGCTTTTAAGAGTTCTACTGGAATATTATATAAAAATTTGAGTTTCTATATAGGTATGATGGTGGTTTTATTACTGCTTTTGTGGAAAAAAGTGCTCATTGTGCTTTATAAAGAAATCATCTTAGAAAATCTTCACCTGACTTAAATGTATTCAGGAAAATGTAGGAAACATTGACTATAGATAACACTGTGGTATTCACAGATCTAATTCCTATCAAATTAGGATATCTGATATCTCTGTAATTTATTAACAGGTTATTTAATTATATGTATTACCAATGAATAATCAAAATGAATAAATCTACAACTGTTTTCTTAATTACAAAGAATACAATGGCTCTTCATTACATGTAACATATAGTACAAAATCATTACTAGGGCCTATAAACCCCAGCAGCTTTATCCCCTATCTCTCTACTCTGCATATGCCATGCATGTCTATGTTTCCACAGTTCTGTATTGTACATGCTTCCTTTACTTTGATGCTATTGCTTCTCACCCTTCTCAGTGGAGCTGGGTCTTAAGGCATGAATGGAAATCTTTTAGGCAATGTTACCTCTTCTGTGATGCTTTCTTCATTTTCCTTTCTGTGTTCTCACATGACTTATTAAAATTATCTATCAGAAACCAACATTATCCTGAGTATTTATGTGTGTGTGTTGCCTCAGTGAGGCAGTGAGTTGCTTGAAGGTGAGGTTTGTTTATTATTCATTTTTGAATCTTGGTGCCCTGCACAATGTCTAGGTCATAGCAGGTACCTGATTAAATATGTGAGCAAATAGTATTAATATTTAGCTTGAATTTACTTGGGCAAATGCAAAAACACATAATGCAATTTTACATGTGGTCATAAGAATTTTTGGATAGATCTATGAATCTATCTATTCATTTTTTATACCGAAGGCTTTATTGTTCTTTACTGAATGATTACATATTAATTTAGGGGCAGAAAATTATGCTTAAACTTATTATTCTGTGGTTCATACAATAGCAAAGGAGCTGGCTGATTTGGTCTGTTCAAGCCAACACTTAACCAAATTGCTGACATGATTTTATTCGATGATGTGCATAATATGGACCAAGGCATTTTTATTTTCCCACAGGCTGAGATGGTGGTCTAGAGATGTAGCCTAAATGTTAGAATTTTCTCTCTATAATTTAGTCATCATTGTACTATGAAAAAAACCTAAAAGATAAGCAAATTTTTATGGATAGTTGGGTCATTTAATATTTTCTGATATGGTGCCATTAAAGTTTCATTTATATTCCTATAGGGTTTTCTCCTCACTGTTTCAGCTAATAGACTTTGAAGTCCCAATGTGTCTATCTCTCCTCTGAGGGATTTTAAAAATTGTTGCTCTGAAATCAGAGCGCTAACTTTCTCAACAGATAAAACACAGGAACCACAGTTGGAGAAGTGTGAACGTCAATTTACCCTTCATAACACACAAAATTACACTCTATGATTGTAGAGGAAGGCAATACTTAATTGAAAGATATTTTAATACATAAACATGTTAGAAAACCATCTGTCTGAGGACTCTATTGTGTGTATCTATGCTACAAAGTATTTTTAAAAATATGGTAGGCTGAAGGATATTCCTAATTCACATGTGAGTTTGGGAGATAAGTATTTTTTGTTTTCCTGGCTTGAATTCTTCATACATTTCTCCCATGTATGTGATTGCTTACATGTCTAACCTTCAGCTAAATAATAAGCTTCAGATGTTATCCAAATCTTTCTCATCTCCAGATTCCCAGAGTGGTCAACACCATGTTGGCACATTACAAGTGGTTAGCAAATGTTTACTGAGAAAATAAATGACATATTATTAAAACCCTGATGCTTTCAACATTTTCCCTAGGAGTCATTTGATGTTTTCCCTTGTGTTACAATGTTACAAAGATGAAAACCCCACCATTTCTTTCTTTGCCTGTTGAAAGATGTGGCAGTAATGATAGAGGAAGAACTTGGATTATTCATAACATACAAGATAATCTTTCATGGCAATCTAATTCTTTGGCTTCCATGTGCAAAACATCTGAACCAATGGTGAAAATGCAGTCAAATAATAGAATTTGTATCTTCAACTAAAAATCAAACTGCTGAATAGCAGGAAACATCTGGGTGATTAATCCATTCACCTATTCAGTATTGAACACTCAGAGAGTTCCAAGAATCTAAATGCTGTCTATTGCTTTTGGATTACTTGTAGAAATCACAATTGGCTTTCCTGCCTTTTCATTTAAAGTTCAGTGTAACTGAGGATTCATTATGATTTTGTATTTTGAGATGTTAGCAGGTCATATTGTACATTTTTCTTATTCCCTTTTTCAAAATCTGTATTATAGGTTATTAAAGTGCTTTTAAAATAACATTTTTAGATAATAGAAATTACACCTATCTAATGTTAAATACAATTATTATTATAACAAGTATAAGAAAATATTCAGGGAAACATACTTTGTTATCTGATTCTAACCAACAAAATATTTTTAATGAGTGCATGTCTATTAAAATAATCCTCAAGATGCCATAATTATTATTCATTTTCTAGAATTGTTTCACCATGAAGCTTTATGCTTCTATGGGGACTTTAATGTTTATGTTTTGTGACGGCTGCATTGACTATTAAAAAGCAATTTGGCTGACATTTTAGGTCTTTTGTTGCCAGTTTTAATTGGATTGTTCATCAAGCATCAACTCCCCCGTTAACTGCAAAAATTTCAGGCCAATGTCAGTTTACAGTAATGACTGTTTAATGATTTTATCCTGTCAGTATGCAAGCTTTGTATGGATATATGCATGATTAGTTTCATATCAAGACCTGTAATTAAATAATTGAAGCCTAAACAGAATGGATATCAAACATGAACACATATTTAATAAAGACTCAGAAGCTTATCAAAATACTGATTAGCAATTAAAAGTCAATCTTTTGAGTTCATCTGGTGTTAGTACATTTATGATACTTTAGTAAATATTTATATGAAGATTTTGCCTAGAGTTAAAAGATAGAAATTCTTTTGGAAAAGCAGTAAAATTGCTTTTCAAAAGGTAATTAATATCCAATGTGTATCTATCTGACTGAGAAAACTCATTTTAAGTATTATTTCATCTGGAGAAAAACTTAGCCAAAACAGAAAAACTCTACCAATAAATATTCTTATCAATCAGACACAATTCTAATCCTTAAGAAGTTGATCTATGTACACCCATACTATGCTGTCACCTGTTTGCATGCTAGAATGAAAGGACTGAGAAGGGCCTTGGAAACCATTTATTCTAACTTACTTATTTTACAGATATCGAAGTCCAGATGAGTAAACTGACTTGCCTAACGTCATATAGCTAATTAGGGGTAGAGCCAAGACAAGAAATCCAGGTCCAACATTTTAACTTATATATTCCTGGAAGAAAGCAGTTTAAAACATCTTTTGTGTATTGGTAAATTCATTTTCTTCCCATTTCATTACATTAACATGCTTCGTAACAAAACCAGCAAAGAAACAAATTGTTTAAAGAGGTATACACTAAGTTTCACTTTCTCTTTTCTCCCCACCTACTTCATTTCTCCTCCACCCCCTGTAACCATTTTTACTAGTTTCTTATTCATCTTTCCATTATATTTCACGCTGGCACAGAATATCAGAATATATATTATTATATCAGTCTTTCTGTACACAAAGCATAGTATATCATATTTACATTTTTATACCTTACTTATTTTTGAGATAGGGTCTTGTTCTGTTTTACAGGTTGGAATGCAGTGGTGCAACCTCAGCTCACTGCAGCTTCAACTTGCTGGGCTCAAGTGACCCTCCCACCTCAGCCTCCAGAGTAGCTAGTACCACAGGTGTGCACCATCATACCCAGCTAAACTTTTTAGTTTTTTTTGTAGAAACAGGGTTTGGCTGTGTTGCCCGGGCTGGTCTCAAATTCCTAGGCTCAAGCAATCCTCCCACCTGGGCCTCCCAATGTGCTGGGATTACAGGTGTGAGCCACTGCACCCAGATCACTTTTCTGGTTTTTTTTCTTTTTTTTTTACTTGACAATATATCTTGAGATCTCTTCATACCGGTGTATAGAAATCTTTCTTGTTTTCTTTTTCTTTAAGCCTGTATAGTATTCCCTTCATGGATCTTATAGTTTATTCAATGTGTTGGCAAATTATTGATCATTATTTGAAAATGTTTTATATGCTAAAAATTATTTCACCTACATATGGGAAGTACATATTTGCATAACTGAAACTTAGAAAATGTAGATACTGATGTAAAGGCTGAACTCCAATACAGCGTGTGCAGCACCAAGGAAATAGAAAAACCATTACTTTTTTTTTTGATTTAAAATTCTAGTCCTATTTGTATAGTTATTATTTATCAATTATACATAAAAATTAATTTAAAAAATCATAAAAATTCTAGTTCTAAAGCTTGTTGAATAATTAAGATGTTTTTCAGCATTTACTGGCATGGATGAGTGAAACAATGTGTTACTAATTAAAATGTTTACAATGTAGCACACAGAACTTTTAAATTTTAACCTATGTTCAGTAAGCATAACATTTCAAAACTCTCCCATCTTCAGTCCCATAGATCATACTACTTTCTTTCTGTTCATGGTAACCCATATATAGTCTTCAATTCAAAATAGTTTCATTAAACATTAAAATGGAAGGTCAGCCTATGCTGCTATAGTATAGTGAAAGACATTAGGGAGATGGACCAATTAAGGTAGAAGCAGATTTCTTGTTAAATGACAGATCCCAGATTCCCATTTCATGAAACATGTATTCCTGCCACATGCCAAATTCCCATTAACTTCAAGAAGGAATTATGAACAGAAATAAGTAAGCTGAAGAAGGCAGGATAAATTAGTCCAGCGCAATCCTTAAATGTCAGTTTAAAATGCAGTGGATGCTTTAAATTATGTGTAGTCATGTTGTTTGAATTGAATATTATCCACTCACACCTTCTGTCTGACCACATCTTCAAAATGAATGGGGCAAAGAATTGCTTGGAATAGAGAAGAGACATGAACAGCTAGATTCAGAACTGTAAGAAAAGATAAAATTCAAAGGTGTGAGCCATGAAAATGTAATGATTCCTCAGGACAACAGCTTAAGAGAAATAAACTACTTTCCCTCAGCATATAAAGTATTTACATTTAAGAAAAGGTGTAGAAAGATTTTAAAAATCCTAATTCAGGCTAGTTGGAGAGTCAAGTTGTATTAATTGTTAAGTCTGTATAATATTTAAAATATAAATATGTGATAGTTACTTTCCAGTGCACTGTATGAATGTTAGTCACTACTTACTAGTATCCTATAGAAGTTTCTAGACTCACTGGTTTAAAGAAATACAAAAATCTTCATTGTACTACTATTGCTTTTAAAGTTCTTAAAATAGTTTATTCTCTTA
>NW_016822064.1:22470-50524 GCF_001698545.2 Rhinopithecus bieti | reverse complement strand
GTTGGCCAAGCTGGCCTTGAACTCCTGACGTCAAGTGATCCACCCTCCTCGGCCTCCCAAAGTGCTGGGATAACAAGCGTGAGCCACAGTTCCCTGTCCCCCTACATTCTTTATACTACTCTTTCCATGGAATATTCCAGGGTAAATTTCAGCTCAGTACTGTCAAAATGATAATAAGTTTTTTAAAATTATGAGACTTTTCTATATTAAATGAATCAAAAATTTGCCCCTTAAATGGCATATAAAAAGTGTAAACATTTAAAAAAATACAATCTCTAAAATAAAATACTTGGTAAATAATAATCTGAAATCACCTCAGTAAAAACTCTAAAATACTATTGTATACTATAAAAATTTTTCTGTGCCACAAAAGAAGATTTTCATTAAAAAGTTGATGTTGAAAGGGCTGATATGTCATACTTTGTCAATTATGCCAAAAAATGAACCTTTCTTATTTTCATGAGTTGTACGGACCTCAGTCTGCATGAACATTTGCCACTACATGGGACCTTATATCTGTGGTAATAATCTAGCAGCCAACTTCTTTTCATCCAGTTTTTATAGGACTCAGGAACACAAACCTCCTTAAGAAAAGTGAATCATTATTGACAAAATAAAACTTTATAACTTACGCAACTAGCCAGCTGGGTCATTGTAGGATTATTTCCTCACTGTTTCTCAGTAGATGATCAAAAACATAACATTTAGAGCAATTTCCTTGAATTGAACAATGTCCTACACTAAAAAAACAGCAATGTGCCTTTCTAGTACTTTCAAGCAAGACCTCTGCTTTTCCTTTAGTGATACAATGGCAAGCTTAGTTAAAACATTTTCTAGAATTTATCTGACTAGCATGACTGTGACCTCTCCTAGTTGCCTTGGAAGCACTGCAGTTTTCTCTGAAACCACATGTATCAAGATTTTTTTTTTGAATATCATGATTTCTTATGCTATAAAGAGAAGGTTTGTAGATGGCAAGCGAATATTGCTGTTTTTTAACCAAACTACCCGGAGGCAACATAGAGTAGGACTTAAGAATTCGGCGTCTGGTAATAATGGTGGACTAGAAAACGTAAAGTTTTATCCTACAAAACATGTAAAAATGCTGGATAAACATAGCATGTATCCTTTTAAATGAAAAATTGAGCTCACAAGATATGAAAACAAAACAAAACAAAACAGGAGTCAAAACCAAGGTGGGAATTTTAAACCTGAGTGGCAAGTTCAGCAGTCTATGTTGCAGCTTCTCTGCAAGTAGGTGACATAAAGATATGGGTTTTAAGGCTAAGGTTGTAGAATTAGGAGGTGATGACTTTGGTCTTCATAAGGTAGGGGGTTTGCAAATGAAACTCCCACATGTTGCCCATATATGGATCCCCAGAATGCTACACTTCCAAAAAGAATACACTGAAAGAAATCTGCCCACTCACACAAAGGGATAACAAAGAAGCCTGTCTGTCCTGGACTGGGCTCCGGGTGAAAACAATAGAAAATTGTTATTGAGAATTTATAAGTATGGGCCTATATCAAGGATGGATTTAGAGTTGAGTGTATACTATCCATGTGTTCTAATGACTACCAATAAGATAAATTAACATTAGTATAAAGGACTGGAGAACCTGGCAGAGGCAAATGAAAATAAGATCACAGCCTAAAGTTAAAAATTATACAAAGAAATAATCCAACTGAAACAAAAGGTTCACCAAACTATAAGATTAGGTCCCTAAGAATTTCAGATAACAGAGCTCTTGTTTAGAGACTGTAAAAAATGCATATGTTTAAAATGGTTAAAGAAAGAATGAAAAGTATAAGAACAAAGCACTATTTTTAAAAAGAGATCATATAGACTTAAAAGAAAGTTGTCCTAAAAAAATATAGTATCAAAATGTAAAACTCAATGGGAAATAAAACCCAAAGGGCAAGTTCAATAGCAAATGAGGCACAAATCAAGCAAGAATTCATGAACTTGAATGTGTATCTGAGGAAATTACCCAGAATACAGCACAGAGAGATAAAGAGATGATAAATCTAAAAGAAATGTTAAGGGTCATGGAGGATAGAATGAAATTATATGATATGGACCTAATAAACATTATAGAAAAAGAAATAGAGAAAATGGGAAGAAATAATGATGATGGAGAATATTCTAAGACTGATTTAAAAATCTGAGAATCTGAGAAAATTTTCAGATTCTGGAAGCATGACCTGTCAGTAGGAAAAAGGAAAATTCATATCATTAGAGTATCTAAGGCAGCTATGAAAATGCACCTCCCAATCTATTTATGTGCATAATTGAATGACAGCTCCAGCTCCTGACCTTCCGAATGTAGTACTGGATTCGTGCTGAGTCCACACGTTTTATGGGTTACTTCCAGCCCATGACTGTACTAATACAGGTCATTCCTACAAGATGAAGGACCACTATAATGGGTAACTTTGGTTCAAGGGGTCTCCATCAGCCTGGCCAAAACTTTCTTGGATCTGCATTGCAGTCTGAAACTCTTTCTACTTAATATTCCCTCTTATCTCCCTCTTCACAGGTCAGACGCTGCATCATTCTGAAGGTTCTCCCTCCCTTCTCCTGCTCCCTCTCCATTATCCTTCAAAGGATATTCCAAAAATCTCTAGCCCATCTTATTCCATCTTGGCAGCTGCTTCTTGGATGATATGAACTAGTACAACATCATACATAAAGATATAATAGAACAACTAGATAGAACAGACAGATTAGCTACAATGAAGCTATAATTAGTTAGAGTAACAATAGATTTCATAATGGTACCATAAAGCCCGTCTCTACTAAAAATACAAAAATTAGCCAGGCCTGGTGGCACATGCCTGTAATCCCAGCTACTCAGGAGGCTGAGGCAGGAGAATCCCTTGAACCCGGGAGGCGGAGGTTGCAGTGAGCTGAGATCGTGCCACTGCACTCCAGCCTGGGCGACAGAGCAAGACTCCATCAAAAAAAAAAAAAAAAAAAAAAAAAGTCTGGAAAACTGTTGTTTGCTTACCTAGCAGCCATTAACCTCTTTTGCATTGCTAACAGAATTCTTACATTGCTCAGGTGTGAAATATGTGCCCCACTCCAAACTCCATTAGTGGTTTGAGCAAGTCATAATATTTCATTGTTCTTTGCCAGTGACTGTATTAGTGGGTGAACATGCCACCCAATTCTGGCAGAGAGGAAGTCTGAAAAAGGTTTCTGGAAAAGATTATCCTGTCTGATAGCGAGAGAGAGATAGGCAAGGAGAACTTGGCTCTTCCTTTCAGCCTTTGGACATTATCATCATGAGGACATGATGTTTGGAGCTGGTTGTTATTTAGCAACTATAAAAGAAAAGCCAAAAGTGTCACAGAGAAGCTGACTCAGATCTCTGGTATATTGAGCTGCTCAATTAACCAACCCTAGCACTGCCTAGCTCTGAACTGCTTGTTATGGTAGAAAGTACAGGTGAGTCTTGAACAACACGAGTTGGAACTGTGCAGGTCCACTTACATGCTGATTTTTAAAACACAGATAGAAAATACAGTATTCGTGGGATGCCAACTTTTGGTATGTGCTAATTCTGTGGGGCCTACTGTGGGAATTGTGTACACAAGAATTTTGATATATGAAGGGGTCCTCGAACCAATCTCTAGCATTTACTGAGCAATGACTGTATATGTCTTTATTGTTGAAGACATTATTGTTGGATATTATGTTACTTGTACCCGGAATAAATCTGTTAGTTCATGAAGTAATATTTTCAAAATGCTTAGAGAAAACAACTGTCAGTATTGCATTCCTTATCTAGTGAATTTCTTAGTCAAGACTGAGGGTAAAATGAAGACAACTTCCTACAAAGAAGGAGACTTTACCACTACAGACCCCTGCTGAAAGAATTATGAGAGGATGTACTTCAGGAAGCATAAAACCGAACCCAGAAGAAAGGCGTGAGCTGTGAGAAAAAATGGTAATGTATTGGCAAACGTGGGTAAATCTAAATAAGCATTGAATGTGGAAAATATTATAATAAATAATTTTGGGGTGTTAAGAAGAAGTATAATCAGAATACAGGATGATAATTACATGTAAATGAATGGATAATGATCAAAATTAAAACAATTTAATTTCCATCTGCTGTTTAGGAAAAGGGTAGAGATACTGAGTTAATTTTAGACTTTAAGAGAAGTAAGAATGAAAACAATGAAAGGTATCTACAAAAGTAATAAACTTTTCAATGAATATTGATTGAAAAGCATACCACAAATATTTCTCTGTTTATGTGCAAAGCTTAAAGTTTTACAAAAGTTTATGAGTAAATATTAAATAACATTTTCAGTATGTCATAAATATTTCATAACAGGAAAATAAAGGCCAAAAGAAGTGGGAGATAGCAAAAAAGCATAATAAACTTATCTGGACATGCTGGAAATTAGATGGGCTGGACACACAAATATTCCTTTTTTGTGAGTAAGCTTCCTGAATCACTTTCAGTGATAGTCTGCTAATTGAAAATGCAGAGCTCCTCTTCACAGAGGAGACAAAGAGAAGAGAGGGATCCAAGCAAGTAAAACTTTTAAATTTAGTTTTATTATTTTATTTTTTTTTATTCCAAGCAAGCAAAACTTTAACACTCATCTACTCTAGCTTCATCAACATCTTCATTTATTTTTGGTTTTGTATCTTGGGTTTCCGCTTAAAATATTGTTTCAAGAAAGGCTTCTGCAAATTAATTCTAAGCAGTCCTCTTCCTTCTCTTGTTTCCTCCCAGTATTCCTGACATTAAACTCCTGAATCTAAAATAAAAGTTGGAATTATTAAAAAATAAGTAAAATAAAATTAAATAAAACTCCTGTATACTAATACTAACTTTCTGCTTACTGCTCTTAACCTCTGAATGTCACAATGCCACTTTTTGTTAGCTTGAGATCAGTGTCAGTGTTCCTTATTTTGAAAAAAATGCCACTTAGTAATCCTATGTCTGAATTCTGATTGTATTCAATGCAGTTATATAAACTTAACAGGAAGGAATGAGTCCCTTCTGACAAACTGTTGTTTCACTTATGGTCCTTATAGCCCTGAGTTTTGTCTTTGGAGTACTTTGTCAGGTATTCAAGGGTTCTACTGAAAAGTTAGTACTCAGCTTACCATTGGCCTTTTTAACTTTGAAGAATTGGTAAAGTCACCAATCATCATTTTCCCCAAATGTAAGAGTCTCTTCCATTATTCAGTCTAGTATAAATTCATTTTTTATTGTCTGAATTTTATTCAATTCCATTTTATATATTTTGATGTGTAGTGACTGGAAGAGTTTAGGTGCAGTAGAATTGTGCAACAGGGAGGAAAGAAGTATTCTATTTAATTGCCAATACCTTTCCTGATAATAATTAACATGTAAAGTGTGGAATATCCTTCCTTGTATTGATAAATTTGCTCACACAAACATATTAATGTTTTATTTGCCATTTCAAATAAGTTAATATTGCAAAGGTCAGCAAACCTTTTCTGTGAAGGGTTGGACAGTAAATATTTTAGGGTTTGCACGTCATATAGTCTCTGTGGCTAGTATTCAACTCTACCAGTTTAGCACCAAAGCAGTCACAGACAATGTGTCAATGAATGAACACAGCTATTTTCCAATAAAACTTGATTTACAACAACAGGCAATGGGACAGATTTGGCCCACAGGCCATAGTTTGCTGACCCCTGTTGTACTGTCTTGGTTTTCATTATCCAGTGGATTCATTTCAGGAAACAGAGTTCACTACCAGGATATTTAATTGTTCTCTTAAATTGCAAACTACTTTTGTTCCAGTAGGGCAGTTAAATGCCTAGGCATATAAAACGGGGTCCTTGGAGAATCTGCAGCAGGCCTGCGCACTGGGAGGACAGGGTGGAGCCCTGGGAAGTTTGCATTGTTTGCAGGTGGGAGGAGCCTGGACTGTTCAGTTTCTATGTGGTGACCTGGGATTCAATCTGTGAGGCAGAGGGCTTGTTAGCAGGACTCCATCTCACTTTGCTGAGTTTTCTTCCTTTTAATCCTTTTCGCTCAATAAAGTCCTTCTCTCCTCACCCTTCAATGTGTCTATGTGCCTAAATTTTCCTGGTCCTGTGACAAGAATCTGGGTTTCAGCTGAACTAAGGAGCAAAGTTCTAGAACACAATGAGTGGAATTTTTGTGCAAAAATTTGCTTTTGAGGATGGAAATAAAATAATGTTGCTTTGGTTTTTCAATATTCTAAAGGTATGTCAGCTTAAGAGTCAAGGGAATGCATTTATATTTCTAATATATTTTAAGCCACAAAAAGTAAAAGAAGGAATTTCATCTGTCAATGTGAGTAAATCATATGCAACTCAATCACCTCAAGGAAGATTATTTACAAATTTTACATTTAAATTCACAGATAGCACCTAATCTGCTTATAATTTTGTTGACAGCTGAATTTCTGCTATTTTATCTGCCTACAGAGAAGCCCTTGAAATTGTAGAATCTGTATGGTTTACTGTTTTATTTGAACTTGATTTCTGAAGCATCTGTATAAGAATTTAAGTGAAAATTATATTTTAATTAGCTGCCATTTATATTTAACCAAACAATTCATCTTTATTAAAAAATATGGATATCAGCAGGGTCATGGTATAATGTATGCTGATTACACACTATATAAGTGTGCTCCATTTCAGAGTGTGCCATTCACATTGGAGATACTAGGGATCGTAGAGGATAATGAAAATCAACAGACTTATTAAAAGGTTTCTGGAATATAGCTGTAGAGAGTCTTATTCTAACAACTAGTATTTTACAGTAATTTTCTGAAGACAATAAAGTGTCTTGAGGGAGGACTGTCATTCAATAATTGTGGGCATAGGTTGTAGCCTACCTCTTTGACAACACTGCAGAAAAGTTAGGAAATCATGAAAAGTTTATACTTCTCTACTCAAAGACAATTCATTTTCATGCTTCTTTACAGAGGGGTAGTTCAGTAGGCATAGTGCACAATTTTCTCATAAGTCCCGATTGCAGTGCTTTTACCATACATTTAATAGAATAAGCATTTAGGTCATACAGGGATCTACCAGAAACTATGCAGTACTTTCTTAGAAATCTTGCTTTTCTTTTAATGTCATGTTTTAAGTCCCCTAGCACTTGTAAATGTATGCCCCTGAGGGAATGGTTTTCAAATTGTATTTCATGAGCATGTCTTAGGGACGAGGATGGGTCCTGAAGCTTTGGGTATCTCACCTTTACTTTTACCCGTTATATACTTTGAGGTCACGTATAGGATCTTTGTGCAAATGGAAAAGTTTTAGAACTGTTATATGCAGAGGGCAGTTCCAAATACACTTTCCCCCCTGCAAGCTGACTCTAATTGAAAGATGCCAACAACTATATTTGTGGCAGTAGCAATTCCCACTCTTTAAACACCTCATACAAAGTAATTCCCATCATACAATCTCTAATTCTCACAAATATCCTGCAAGGGGTAGTTGATACTTTTCTCATTTTACAGATGAAGAAAGCAAGGCTCAGAACATTTAAGTAACTTGCTTAAGTCCACCCTGTTAGTAAGTGGCAAACTTGGGAACTAAACTTAAGTCTGTCTGACCTCAAATATTCACACTCCCATACTTTTATTTTAATGTAAGTTATTTATTAGCAGGAAAACACAAAAGAGGTTTTAGATACCCCCCATCTTTAAGAGGNAAGCCCTTGAAATTGTAGAATCTGTATGGTTTACTGTTTTATTTGAACTTGATTTCTGAAGCATCTGTATAAGAATTTAAGTGAAAATTATATTTTTAATTAGCTGCCATTTATATTTAACCAAACAATTCATCTTTATTAAAAAATATGGATATCAGCAGGGTCATGGTATAATGTATGCTGATTACACACTATATAAGTGTGCTCCATTTCAGAGTGTGCCATTCACATTGGAGATACTAGGGATCGTAGAGGATAATGAAAATCAACAGACTTATTAAAAGGTTTCTGGAATATAGCTGTAGAGAGTCTTATTCTAACAACTAGTATTTTACAGTAATTTTCTGAAGACAATAAAGTGTCTTGAGGGAGGACTGTCATTCAATAATTGTGGGCATAGGTTGTAGCCTACCTCTTTGACAACACTGCAGAAAAGTTAGGAAATCATGAAAAGTTTATACTTCTCTACTCAAAGACAATTCATTTTTCATGCTTCTTTACAGAGGGGTAGTTCAGTAGGCATAGTGCACAATTTTCTCATAAGTCCCGATTGCAGTGCTTTTTACCATACATTTAATAGAATAAGCATTTAGGTCATACAGGGATCTACCAGAAACTATGCAGTACTTTCTTAGAAATCTTGCTTTTCTTTTAATGTCATGTTTTAAGTCCCCCTAGCACTTGTAAATGTATGCCCCTGAGGGAATGGTTTTCAAATTGTATTTCATGAGCATGTCTTAGGGACGAGGATGGGTCCTGAAGCTTTGGGTATCTCACCTTTACTTTTACCCGTTATATACTTTGAGGTCACGTATAGGATCTTTGTGCAAATGGAAAAAGTTTTAGAACTGTTATATGCAGAGGGCAGTTCCAAATACACTTTCCCCCCTGCAAGCTGACTCTAATTGAAAGATGCCAACAACTATATTTGTGGCAGTAGCAATTCCCACTCTTTAAACACCTCATACAAAGTAATTCCCATCATACAATCTCTAATTCTCACAAATATCCTGCAAGGGGTAGTTGATACTTTTCTCATTTTACAGATGAAGAAAGCAAGGCTCAGAACATTTAAGTAACTTGCTTAAGTCCACCCTGTTAGTAAGTGGCAAACTTGGGAACTAAACTTAAGTCTGTCTGACCTCAAATATTCACACTCCCATACTTTTATTTTAATGTAAGTTATTTATTAGCAGGAAAACACAAAAGAGGTTTTAGATACCCCCCATCTTTAAGAGGATCATTCTTCCCAGTATGGATTAGGGATTGGTATCATGGAAAACTAAACCACAAGGTCTAAATTACAATATATTTGTTTTGTGCATAAAAACACATATGAGGCTAGATAGAAAAATGCCAGTGAAATAAAATTGCATTTCAAACTCCTTGCCCAAGCACTCATTTCTCAACTTATTATCTTATTCTGAAATATCTCAGGTTGAAATTACAACCCTTCAAGGACCAAAGTGTGCTTATACACTTCAAACAGTAAATTTCACTAAGAAAATATGGTTGTTAGCTTTTAAGAAATATAGTTCTGCTAGAGTAAGAGAAATTCATACAGTTGATGATTCACATCACATAAAACTTTATTTGTTGCCTCAATCTAATTTTGAATTCAAGATGGTGTTTGGTGATACTATTATTTCAGTTAGGCATCTCTCTTTGAGCAGAAATTGGGACTTAGATGGCTTATATCAGTGATGGTTTGCAACTGTGATTTAAAGCAACAAAATATACCTGCAAATGACTTTGTAGCCTCAGGAGAATGTAAAGTGAGGTCACCAGCAGGGACAAGCAGAGCCTTCAGTCACTGATGGAAAATCATTATTTCACTACCTCTGTTAATTAGTTAGATGTCTGAAGTTGAAGAGAAGTGTACTAGATACACTCGCCAGGACTATAAGAAGGCATGTAGGAATAGAATCCAGTATTTTCTGAGCATCTGAAAAGGGACAAGTTCTATGCACAAGGGTACAGATATTTACACGACTTGGTCCCTAAATTTAGGGAACACTAGGTTCACGGAACACGAGGCTTCATCTCTTGCCAATTCACTTTCCTTGTCATACCTTCCTCTTTGCTGTTGCATTGGAAAGACCTTTCTTCTCTCTCATTCATCTTTAGTTTGTGTGGTCACTTGTACTGTTATTCCAAGACAACCTCAAGAGTTTCATGCTTTACAAAGATTTTCTTGAACATTCCTTCCTTTGTGCCCCAACCGGACCATTCAATCATAGCACTCGTTAAACATTATTGTACTTGTTGTTTACCTTTATGTTAACCTTACTGTCCTATATTACTTATTTCTAATAAATCCCTCAAAAGTAAGGGTTGTTTTTTATTTGTCTCATTAAACAACTAATATTTTATTCAACAAATATTACTTGAGCCTTTTATGAACTGGCAGTACAGTTATCTAAGCACATCATACACTTAATACATGTTTGTTAAATGAAAGAATAAAATCCAACTTCCAAATTTATGTNACACACAAATATTCCTTTTTTGTGAGTAAGCTTCCTGAATCACTTTCAGTGATAGTCTGCTAATTGAAAATGCAGAGCTCCTCTTCACAGAGGAGACAAAGAGAAGAGAGGGATCCAAGCAAGTAAAACTTTTAAATTTAGTTTTATTATTTTATTTTTTTTTATTCCAAGCAAGCAAAACTTTAACACTCATCTACTCTAGCTTCATCAACATCTTCATTTATTTTTGGTTTTGTATCTTGGGTTTCCGCTTAAAATATTGTTTCAAGAAAGGCTTCTGCAAATTAATTCTAAGCAGTCCTCTTCCTTCTCTTGTTTCCTCCCAGTATTCCTGACATTAAACTCCTGAATCTAAAATAAAAGTTGGAATTATTAAAAAATAAGTAAAATAAAATTAAATAAAACTCCTGTATACTAATACTAACTTTCTGCTTACTGCTCTTAACCTCTGAATGTCACAATGCCACTTTTGTTAGCTTGAGATCAGTGTCAGTGTTCCTTATTTTGAAAAAAATGCCACTTAGTAATCCTATGTCTGAATTCTGATTGTATTCAATGCAGTTATATAAACTTAACAGGAAGGAATGAGTCCCTTCTGACAAACTGTTGTTTCACTTATGGTCCTTATAGCCCTGAGTTTTGTCTTTGGAGTACTTTGTCAGGTATTCAAGGGTTCTACTGAAAAGTTAGTACTCAGCTTACCATTGGCCTTTTAACTTTGAAGAATTGGTAAAGTCACCAATCATCATTTTCCCCAAATGTAAGAGTCTCTTCCATTATTCAGTCTAGTATAAATTCATTTTTTATTGTCTGAATTTTATTCAATTCCATTTTATATATTTTGATGTGTAGTGACTGGAAGAGTTTAGGTGCAGTAGAATTGTGCAACAGGGAGGAAAGAAGTATTCTATTTAATTGCCAATACCTTTCCTGATAATAATTAACATGTAAAGTGTGGAATATCCTTCCTTGTATTGATAAATTTGCTCACACAAACATATTAATGTTTTATTTGCCATTTCAAATAAGTTAATATTGCAAAGGTCAGCAAACCTTTTCTGTGAAGGGTTGGACAGTAAATATTTTAGGGTTTGCACGTCATATAGTCTCTGTGGCTAGTATTCAACTCTACCAGTTTAGCACCAAAGCAGTCACAGACAATGTGTCAATGAATGAACACAGCTATTTTCCAATAAAACTTGATTTACAACAACAGGCAATGGGACAGATTTGGCCCACAGGCCATAGTTTGCTGACCCCTGTTGTACTGTCTTGGTTTTCATTATCCAGTGGATTCATTTCAGGAAACAGAGTTCACTACCAGGATATTTAATTGTTCTCTTAAATTGCAAACTACTTTTGTTCCAGTAGGGCAGTTAAATGCCTAGGCATATAAAACGGGGTCCTTGGAGAATCTGCAGCAGGCCTGCGCACTGGGAGGACAGGGTGGAGCCCTGGGAAGTTTGCATTGTTTGCAGGTGGGAGGAGCCTGGACTGTTCAGTTTCTATGTGGTGACCTGGGATTCAATCTGTGAGGCAGAGGGCTTGTTAGCAGGACTCCATCTCACTTTGCTGAGTTTTCTTCCTTTTAATCCTTTTCGCTCAATAAAGTCCTTCTCTCCTCACCCTTCAATGTGTCTATGTGCCTAAATTTTCCTGGTCCTGTGACAAGAATCTGGGTTTCAGCTGAACTAAGGAGCAAAGTTCTAGAACACAATGAGTGGAATTTTGTGCAAAATTTGCTTTTGAGGATGGAAATAAAATAATGTTGCTTTGGTTTTTCAATATTCTAAAGGTATGTCAGCTTAAGAGTCAAGGGAATGCATTTATATTTCTAATATATTTTAAGCCACAAAAAGTAAAAGAAGGAATTTCATCTGTCAATGTGAGTAAATCATATGCAACTCAATCACCTCAAGGAAGATTATTTACAAATTTTACATTTAAATTCACAGATAGCACCTAATCTGCTTATAATTTTGTTGACAGCTGAATTTCTGCTATTTTATCTGCCTACAGAGAAGCCCTTGAAATTGTAGAATCTGTATGGTTTACTGTTTTATTTGAACTTGATTTCTGAAGCATCTGTATAAGAATTTAAGTGAAAATTATATTTTTAATTAGCTGCCATTTATATTTAACCAAACAATTCATCTTTATTAAAAAATATGGATATCAGCAGGGTCATGGTATAATGTATGCTGATTACACACTATATAAGTGTGCTCCATTTCAGAGTGTGCCATTCACATTGGAGATACTAGGGATCGTAGAGGATAATGAAAATCAACAGACTTATTAAAAGGTTTCTGGAATATAGCTGTAGAGAGTCTTATTCTAACAACTAGTATTTTACAGTAATTTTCTGAAGACAATAAAGTGTCTTGAGGGAGGACTGTCATTCAATAATTGTGGGCATAGGTTGTAGCCTACCTCTTTGACAACACTGCAGAAAAGTTAGGAAATCATGAAAAGTTTATACTTCTCTACTCAAAGACAATTCATTTTTCATGCTTCTTTACAGAGGGGTAGTTCAGTAGGCATAGTGCACAATTTTCTCATAAGTCCCGATTGCAGTGCTTTTTACCATACATTTAATAGAATAAGCATTTAGGTCATACAGGGATCTACCAGAAACTATGCAGTACTTTCTTAGAAATCTTGCTTTTCTTTTAATGTCATGTTTTAAGTCCCCCTAGCACTTGTAAATGTATGCCCCTGAGGGAATGGTTTTCAAATTGTATTTCATGAGCATGTCTTAGGGACGAGGATGGGTCCTGAAGCTTTGGGTATCTCACCTTTACTTTTACCCGTTATATACTTTGAGGTCACGTATAGGATCTTTGTGCAAATGGAAAAAGTTTTAGAACTGTTATATGCAGAGGGCAGTTCCAAATACACTTTCCCCCCTGCAAGCTGACTCTAATTGAAAGATGCCAACAACTATATTTGTGGCAGTAGCAATTCCCACTCTTTAAACACCTCATACAAAGTAATTCCCATCATACAATCTCTAATTCTCACAAATATCCTGCAAGGGGTAGTTGATACTTTTCTCATTTTACAGATGAAGAAAGCAAGGCTCAGAACATTTAAGTAACTTGCTTAAGTCCACCCTGTTAGTAAGTGGCAAACTTGGGAACTAAACTTAAGTCTGTCTGACCTCAAATATTCACACTCCCATACTTTTATTTTAATGTAAGTTATTTATTAGCAGGAAAACACAAAAGAGGTTTTAGATACCCCCCATCTTTAAGAGGATCATTCTTCCCAGTATGGATTAGGGATTGGTATCATGGAAAACTAAACCACAAGGTCTAAATTACAATATATTTGTTTTGTGCATAAAAACACATATGAGGCTAGATAGAAAAATGCCAGTGAAATAAAATTGCATTTCAAACTCCTTGCCCAAGCACTCATTTCTCAACTTATTATCTTATTCTGAAATATCTCAGGTTGAAATTACAACCCTTCAAGGACCAAAGTGTGCTTATACACTTCAAACAGTAAATTTCACTAAGAAAATATGGTTGTTAGCTTTTAAGAAATATAGTTCTGCTAGAGTAAGAGAAATTCATACAGTTGATGATTCACATCACATAAAACTTTATTTGTTGCCTCAATCTAATTTTGAATTCAAGATGGTGTTTGGTGATACTATTATTTCAGTTAGGCATCTCTCTTTGAGCAGAAATTGGGACTTAGATGGCTTATATCAGTGATGGTTTGCAACTGTGATTTAAAGCAACAAAATATACCTGCAAATGACTTTGTAGCCTCAGGAGAATGTAAAGTGAGGTCACCAGCAGGGACAAGCAGAGCCTTCAGTCACTGATGGAAAAATCATTATTTCACTACCTCTGTTAATTAGTTAGATGTCTGAAGTTGAAGAGAAGTGTACTAGATACACTCGCCAGGACTATAAGAAGGCATGTAGGAATAGAATCCAGTATTTTCTGAGCATCTGAAAAGGGACAAGTTCTATGCACAAGGGTACAGATATTTACACGACTTGGTCCCTAAATTTAGGGAACACTAGGTTCACGGAACACGAGGCTTCATCTCTTGCCAATTCACTTTCCTTGTCATACCTTCCTCTTTGCTGTTGCATTGGAAAGACCTTTCTTCTCTCTCATTCATCTTTAGTTTGTGTGGTCACTTGTACTGTTATTCCAAGACAACCTCAAGAGTTTCATGCTTTACAAAGATTTTTCTTGAACATTCCTTCCTTTGTGCCCCAACCGGACCATTCAATCATAGCACTCGTTAAACATTATTGTACTTGTTGTTTACCTTTATGTTAACCTTACTGTCCTATATTACTTATTTCTAATAAATCCCTCAAAAGTAAGGGTTGTTTTTTATTTGTCTCATTAAACAACTAATATTTTATTCAACAAATATTACTTGAGCCTTTTTATGAACTGGCAGTACAGTTATCTAAGCACATCATACACTTAATACATGTTTGTTAAATGAAAGAATAAAATCCAACTTCCAAATTTATGTCTTAATGATCCCACGCATTCCAAATCACAACTCTTCCTCCAACCCCTCTAGCACTCTGGATTCAGTTTGTGTTAAATTAACTTACGTTTACTGATATACATAAAAGTTGTCAGGTTGTCCTTTGGGTGTATTCTCTCTCCTCAGATAGATTAAAAACTCCTTGAAGGAAAGGGCCATACCAAATACTCTATTTTCCTATAGCTCTTGACAGAGTGCTCTGATCTATTAAACACTCAATTATGGCCGGGCGCGGTGGCTCAAAAAAAAAAAAAAAAAAAAAAACACTCAATTATTGCGCGTCTAAGTAAGCGACCATTTTTTTTTTTTTGGATGAGCATTATTATCACGATATAGAGTAATCACCTTTCATCTAGGCTATCAACCTATTGCTCAATCAACAAACTCTGGCCCCTGAATTCTCAGTCACCAAATCTGGTCTCCAAAATGTATGCCTGTCTTATCCCTGATGCAAGTGGTTCCTTAAGCATTGCTTTTTGAACCTGACTATCTCTCACTCGCACTATGAAAACAGTCTCTTATCTGCTCTTCTGCCTTTTAGTATCTCCTCCTCCAATCCATCATTGACACTGCAACCAGGGTGGGCTTTCTAAAAACTAAATCTGACTGTTTATGGCAGAGACCATAAAGCTGTTCACTATGTTCCTTTCCTCTTCTTCCAAGGAAGAAGTTAGACCACATTTCCCAGACTTTCTTGCAGATAACTGTATACATATGACTGAGCTTAGAAATTAGAAGTGTTGAGTACCATTTGCAGGTCTGGTCAATAAAACCTTCCACTCATGATCTTTGCTCTCCTCCTTTCCTCTAGCTTGATGTAGACAAACACGGCAACTTTTCAAGCCACGTGCTAAATATAGTGGCGCTACAAGGATGGAAAGAGCCTGTACCCTAAGTCAAGCCCAGGAGAACAGCCTACTTATCAGGAATTCTCCAGTTGCATTTTAGGTGAACTGGAAACTAACTAGTACTTTTGAGTCATTGTACATTTTTAGGTTAGTTTGTAACAGAAGGTAGCACTGTCTTATACACCACACACTGTGCTATTTCTCTGGGCAAAATCCTTAATTCATTGGCTATCATACTGTAGGCAAATTTCTTGGAATGACACCTATAAGGCTCTTATAAATCCAAATGTGACTCACTCTATAGTCTCATTCTACTTTTAATCCTTGACTCTCACCCTCCCATGACCATATATACCATACCCTATGCTTCAACCAAAATTACTTACTTGGTATTACCAGAAAAATAAATATTTTCATGCCTACATATACACTGTTCTTTCATCTTGGAATACATCCCCTTCCTTCAGTCTCATACCTGAAATTTCTTTTTATCATTCATGGACCAATTCACTTTATCATCTCTCATACATCTCTGATTCTCTTTGTCAGAATCAATTGTCCTCCCATTGCCATTCCCATAACACATTTTTTAAAATCTATGTCATAACATTAACTACATTTTAAAAGCTAGATTGTCATCACCTTGAAGACCAATATTGCATCCTATTCATCCTTATAACCTCCGAGACTCTTTTACACAGCAAATACTTAAAAATGTAGGTCAAACTGATGTTACTCATTTATTTAACAGTTTAAACTTGTTGAAGTATTTTTCATATATATTATTTCATTTTAGCTTCACAATGATTGTATGGATTTAACTGACATGACTTTAATAAGGAAAAACAGTTAATTGTATAGTGCAGTCTGACAATATTCTGACATTGGGCATGGGTATGGTTTAGCCACCTGAAGGAGAAGGAAAAGAAAATTAGTTAGGTAAAGCTACCCTAACCATCAAAGTTCGTTCATAAAAATGATAATGCAAATTTCTCTATGATATGAATGCACTCAGTCTGCAAGTTTGTGTATGTGTGTGAAAGTTGTACTAGTAGTAGCAAATTTATGTTAGATAATTTAAGATTTAAGATGATTTGGAAAGATACCTATGATATATTGTGAGTGTGAGAAAAGCATATTGCAGAAAGATGATATATAGTAAAGTTTGACTTGTGTAAGAAATATCAGGAAGAATACTCATCTCTCAGAGTAGAATAGTGGCAGAAATAGAACTTTTAAGTGTACATTACATAATTCTGTACTATTTTATTTCATGATCTAGTTATTATATATAAATTGCTTAGAACAAACTAGCATATATTAAGTGTTATACACATACTCACTATTTTTATGATAAGCATGTGTCTTATTATAAAGAGCAGGAGGTAATGTTGAGTAAGTGGTGAGAAGGGTATAGTTAAGTAAGCTTCTATCATAATCTATCTTTCTGCAGGTGATAATCACTAGACAAAATTCAATAAAAAATCAATGACCTTTAGGAACTGGAGAGTGAACAAAAGAAGCAGATTATGGTGGGGAATCAACACTTGGAAGAAGGGAAGGCATGGGTTAATTTCCAGTTTTATTTTATTTTTTATGTTTTAAACCAGAAGGTAGGAAACAATGAAGCAGTACAGGGTGGCAGAAATCTTGACAGAAAACTCTCAGTATCTCTCGCATAAAAAAAATAGTTTAGGCAGAGTTTAGGCAACCACAACCACTGGAAAGTCAAGGGGCATCCCTAAAAAAAGGTAAGAGAGAGAATGCACCCCATATTCTGTATATAAACTCTGCCCAAATCTCTCCCTGACCTGAAATCATGCACGTGTGAGGCTGACTGCAACTGAAAATGAAGAAATTCAATTGAGATTTGAGCTGCAGCTCAAGAAACAGAATTTGTCATTTGAGTCCAAAAAATTTAATTGCCTACTACACCAAGAGAAAAAAATTAAAACTATTTAGAATAATAATAGAACAGAATCTACAGTCTCCACAAAATAACAATCACAATGTCCAAAATACAGTCAAAATTATTTAGCATATGAAAAACAGAAAAATGTGACTCATTCTCAAGAGAAAAGCCAACCTATAGAGAATAACCCCAAGAAAACCCAGATATTGGAATTAGCAGACCAGGGTTTAAAGTAGATACTATAACTGTGCTCATGATATGAAGGAAAATAGGCCCACAATAAATAGAATGAAAGGAAATCTCATCGGAGAAATAGAAAACGAAAAAAGAGAATGGAAATTCTAAGATGAAAATAACAATATTTGAAATAAAAAGTGAAGAAAGACAAGTCATTCATGATCATGCCTAAGTCTCATTAGTCTCTTCATATACAGCAGCCAATTTTGAGATATTTGCTTAGCTCACCTTCCCTTTCTCTGAAAACTGCCCACTACCCACAGAGATAAGGCTCCTGTGGCAGTTATATATGATCCTTCCTCTAATATTCTGAGAGCCAAATACTCTGGCAGCTGGTCCCTGATCCAAGTTTTACTAATAAGATGATCTCTCCTGGGATTTTAAAATTGGGACAGAATATTAGTTAGTCGGGTTTTAAAATTGAGATATTATGTCAATTCATGATCAGAAGTGTGGCCCTTTCTGGTCACATACAGAGGGAAGTAAAGAGAGGTCATCTGCAGAGAGAACAAAACAAACACATGAGAGGAATATATGAAAAAATTGAGGGTGTGGGAGCTACTGATTTCTTTCCATTTCCTAGTCCAGTCCCTTAATTAGGCCTTACAGTGATTTCTGTCCTTGGGTTCTGAGATACTTGTATATTCTAATAATAAATTGAATTGTTCGATTTCTGGAAATAAACTGTATCCAAGTAAAATGGCTTAACAGAACCATATATATGCAATTATTACAAAGCAGGTTTGAAAAACCAGTGGAGTTTTGGTGTTCCTGTGCCTGAGTTTTACTATGGGAAACAATATTATTACGGTGCAACAATGTGTTACTTTTCACTTGAGCAACTGTTTGTACGGACAAAGCCAGTAATTTCTGAATGCTTACCCTTTGCCTTCCTATCCATGATAAGGCAAAAAGCAAGCCAGAAAGACAAAGCAAAGGAATGAACACGGCCTAACAACTCAGTAAAATAGGTACTCATTATTTAATGTGTAATAATAAAATATGTACTGTTCTTTAAAAAATAATGTAACTCAATATACACATATGACATCAAAATCTCAATTCAAAAGAGGTTAACAGTTCTGTACTCACAGGAGTTCTATATTTTCAGTATTCATGAAAACATTAGTAATTTCATTCAAAACCCTGTTTTATCATTTAAATAAAAAATATTATTGCCCACTCAACACAACTCTCAAAGTCTTATGCAGCATTTCATTACAGTGCTAATTTTTAACCCTTTTATGTACAAAAGCAGAGGCATATTAATTGGAACTGATTTGAGGTCATCAGCTATAGTACTGCTCAGTCTTTGAAGTTAATATTCTGTGAAAATATCTGGAAAGTGTATTATTAATAACAATGTATCTCCAGATACATCTTGTGTATCACCATATGGAATTAATTCACTTAAATGATTTTACAAACTTTGGGACAGTTTACCCTCTTGTAACTCTTGCCTGGATATTACTGGAAATACACAGAATTTGAAATAAGTTTGATTTGGGCCCCTTTCCTTTTTCTTTAATCCTTTGATTTCAGGTCCTGCCTTTAGCAATACCTTTGATGTGGGTGATATCCATTGCTTATGGTATCAGAATCCACCTCCATCAAAAAGATGTTGGAGAGTCACAAATTCTCAACATGTTATCTCTTGTCCCTAGAGAGCATATTCAGATAACAGCAATGAAATTTGCCTGTTTTGGGAGAAAGGTATTCTGACAATGGTGTAAACTTTTCTATTTTCTAAGATTAGATTAAAATATAAGCTCTTAATATTATCTTTACAAATTTCCAATAAAAATATTTTAAATCCTCCAGTTCCCTAAAGGTGTGCTAAATTATTTACAATGCTTAAGAATGCTAGAGAACAATGAAATGAGATAGAGTCTATAATATAGTATATGTGTTTCAGCACTGTATTAGTCTGTTTTCACACTGCTGATAAAGACATACCTGAGATTGGGCAATTTACAAAAGAAAGAGGCTTATTGGACTTACAGTTCCACATGGCTGGGGAGGCCTCACAATCATGGTGGAAGGCAAGAAGGAGCAAGTCACATCTTACGTGGATGGCAGCAGGCAAAAACGGAGCTTGTGCAGGGCAACTCCCATTTTAAAAACCATTAGATCTCATGAGACCCATTCACTATCATGAGAACAGCACGGAAAAGACCTGCCCCTATAATTCAATTATCTTCCCCCAGGTCCCTCCCACAACACATGGGAATTATGGGAGTTATACAATGAGATTTGGGTGGAACACAGAGCCAAACAATATTAAGCACTAACATAAACTAGCAGGAAAGACTCGTCCTCATAATTCAGTCATCTCCCACTGGTTGCCTCCTACAACACATGGAAATTATGGGAGCTACAAGATGAGATTTGGGTGGGGACACAGAGCCAAACCATACCATTCTGTCCCTAGCCCCTCCCAAATCTTGTATTTTCATATTTCAAAACCAATCATGCCTTCCCAACAGTTCCCCAAAGTCTCAACTCATTTCACCATTAACTCAGAAGTCCACAATCCAAAGTCTCATCCAAGATGAGGCAAGTCCCTTCCACCTATAAGGATGTAAAATAAAAAGCCAGTTAGTTAATTTGTAGATACAATGGGGATACAGGCATTGGATAAATACAGCTGTTCCAAATGGGAGAAACTGGCCAAAACAAAGGGGCTACAGGCCCCATGCAAGTTTGAAATCTAGCAAGGCAGTCAAATCTTAACGCTCCAAAATGATCTCCTTTGACTCCATGTCTCATGTCCAAGTCATGCTGATGTAAGAGGTGGGCTTCCATAGTCTTGGGCAGCTCCGCCCCTGTGGCTCTGCAGGGTATAGCCCCCCCTCATGACTGCTTTCATGGGCTTGTGTTGCATGTCTGTGGCTTTTCCAGGTACATGATGCAAGCTGTCAGTGGATCTGCAATTCTGGGGTCTGGAGGAGAGTGACCCTCTTCTCACAGTTCCACTTGGTGGTGCCCCAGTAGGGACTCTGGGTTGGGGCTTCATCCCCACATTTCCCTTCCACACTGCCCTAGCAGAGGTTCTCTATGAGGGCCCAACCCCTATAGCAAGCTTCTGCCTGGATATCCAGGCATTTCCATACATCTTCTGAAATCTAGGTGGAGGTTCCCAAACCTCAATTCTTGACTTCTCTGCACTTGCAGGGTCAACACCATGTGGAAGCTGCCAAGACTTGGGGATTAGACCCTCTGAATCCACAGCCCGAGTTGTACCTTGGCCCCTTTTAGTCATGGCTGCAGTGGCTGGGACACAGGGTACCAAGTTTCTAGGCTGCACACAGCAGGGGGGTCCTGGGCCTGGCCCAGGAAACCATATTGTCCTCCTAGGCCTCCCGGCCTGTGATGGGAGGGGCTGCCCTGATGACCTTTGACATGCCCTGGAGACATTTTCTCCATTGTCTTGGAGATTAACATTTGTCTCCTCATTACTTATGCTAATTTCTACAGCTGGCTTGAATTTCTACTCAGAAAATGGGATTTTCTTTTCTATTGCATTGTCAGGCTGCAAATTTTCTGAACTTTTATGCTCTGTTTCCTTTTAAAACTGAATGTCTTTAACAGCACCAAGTCACCTCTTGAATGCTTTGCTGCTTAGAAATTTCATCCACCAGATACCCTAAGTCATCGCTCTCAAGTTCAAAGTTCCACAGATCTCTAGGGCAGGGGCAAAATGCTGCCAGTCTCTTTGCTAAAACATAATGAGAGTCATCTTAGCTCCAGTTCCCACCAAATTCCTCATCTCCATCTGAGACCACCTCAGCTTGGATTTCATTGTCCATATCATTATTAGCATTTTGGTGAAAGTCATTCAACAAGTCTCTAGGGAGTTCCAAACTTTCCCACATTTTCCTTTNTAACATTTGTCTCCTCATTACTTATGCTAATTTCTACAGCTGGCTTGAATTTCTACTCAGAAAATGGGATTTTCTTTTCTATTGCATTGTCAGGCTGCAAATTTTCTGAACTTTTATGCTCTGTTTCCTTTTTAAAACTGAATGTCTTTAACAGCACCAAGTCACCTCTTGAATGCTTTGCTGCTTAGAAATTTCATCCACCAGATACCCTAAGTCATCGCTCTCAAGTTCAAAGTTCCACAGATCTCTAGGGCAGGGGCAAAATGCTGCCAGTCTCTTTGCTAAAACATAATGAGAGTCATCTTAGCTCCAGTTCCCACCAAATTCCTCATCTCCATCTGAGACCACCTCAGCTTGGATTTCATTGTCCATATCATTATTAGCATTTTGGTGAAAGTCATTCAACAAGTCTCTAGGGAGTTCCAAACTTTCCCACATTTTCCTTTCTTCTTTGGAGCCCTCCAAACTGTTCCAATCTCTGCCTGTTACTCAGTTCCAAAGTCGCTTCCACACTTTTGGGTATTTTTTTCAGTAGTGCCTCACTCTAGCAGTACCAATTTACTGTACTAGTCCATTTTCATGCTGCTGATAAAGATGTACCCAAGACTGGGCAATTTACAAAAGAAAGTGATTTATTGGACTTACAGTTCCACATGGCTGAGAAGGTCTTATAATCATAGAAGGCAAGGAGGAGCAAGTCACATCTTACGTGAATGGCAGCAGACAAAAAGAGAGCTTGTGCAGGGCAACTTCTGTTTTTCAAACCATCACATCTCATGAGACCCATTCACTATCATGAGAACAGCACAGAAAATACCTGCCCCCATAATTCAATCATCTCCCATCAGGTTCCTCCCACTACACATGGGAATTATGGGAGCCAGAAGATGAGATTTGGGTGGGGACACAGAGCCAAACCATATTAAGCACTAACAAATAAACTAGCAATTCAAAGGTAGCACAAATGTAGCTCAAATTAGGCTAAGGCTTTCATTTGGAATGTATGTGGTTGTACTTTGTCATATCTTACCATATTCTCCTACTTTTTCTAACATTTGATGACATTTGTATCGCACTTTATACTTTACAAAATGGTTCCACCTGACTGTTTTTGGGTATGAAGTCACTCAGAGAAAGTCAGAGGCTACAAAAGCTACTCCATAAACTATTTCCAAATACACTCTCATTTTCTCCAAGAGCCGTGAGGAGTACTACTTCTCCAGTAACATTTTATTGAGAACATATCTGAAGAAAGTAAAGTTAATGGAAAAAAGAAACATTGAAGACTATTAATTTTTTTAGCTGTTTCAAATTAAATCCATGTTAACTTGGATGAGTAAAGACAAATTTATTTTTCTCTATTATTTAGCAAAGAAGAGAAATTTGTAAGCAAAAATACGGGAGTAGCATTTAGTTTTGGCTGAAAGAGTTTTATAATTTTACCATTTAACCATGTATTATTTATATAATACTGATTTATGCAATACTTATTTATATGTATAATATTGACAGCCAAAGACCAAAAGTAGGTAACGCCCACAATAGAAACAAAAAAAAATAGTAAATGAATGGGTCAGCATTTTACTTAGTCTTCTACTGTGAAGAATACTAATTTGTTAATGTGCAAGGTGACACGTTAAAGTGCTAAATTTGCCTGAGCCCTTGTTGTAAAATTTAGGCAAGCAGAAAAGTTCAGATACCTTATCACATATTAATTGCCAATAATTACTTGCATCAAGGTAACTTGTGTTATTTAAAATAAATTAACAGATACAGAAAGAATCCTAATTAATAAATTTACCAATTATCTTCCTTGGTATAAATACGAGTGTATGTTCTGTTTTTAGTCCTATTCACATATGACTATGCATTCTATTTATAACGATTTCTGAAAAAGCAGAGGTTGGCTACATGACCTGTCCTATTTTTTGTGACCATCATTTCTTTATCTCTTCTCTCAATGCTCTCTCATAGAATGAAAGCATCAAAGCAAATGATAACAGTCTACATATATACAAAATATATCACTAGGAAATAATTTCTTTTGAAAAAAGTTACCCCATGAGGTGCCCAAACAATGCCATACATAAAAGAGAAATAATTCAAGTGAGCCACCATATAATGAGATTTAATTGTCTTCCATTCTTTTAATATGCATGGAAAAAAAAAGCTTCTTTTCCATTACCTCATCTTAAGTAGTTTTTTAAATCAAACACATGCTCACACTCATGCTGTCACTGATAATGGATCTCATGTCAAAGAAAAAGAGCAGAAAGGACCTGATAATAAGTGCAATTATCAAACATCAAAAATGTAGATCAAAGTGGATTTCCTGACTCTTCTACATGCAGTCACTTCACAGAATTTCACTATTCATATTATGTGACCCTGACAGGCTATATTAATTTTCTTCATTATGAGAGCAATGGGATAGGCATACTTCAGTAAGAAGCTGGCAATAAGTAGAGTTATTATTTCACTGTCTTATTTTAGTGGCTTGTGTGTGCAAAATTGTGTGTGTGTGTGCGTGTGTGTGTGTGTGTCTGTAAAATATACTCCCCAGACACACCACACTGTGTCTCCAGAGGTGATAGAAAGCCTTCAGGGAGATGTTAACCTTTCTATGAAGGATGGATCCAGGGAAGGATTTTATTTCTTTCAGATAGTACAATATTTCCTCTCTCTGGGAAACACCTGACCTATCTTTGGGAGGACTGAATTATCTCAGAGGGAAATTAGGAGTACTTCTAGAAGCTTGCCATTCTGAATCATTTCAATAACTCAAGTAATCAAATTTCCACTGCTGCTCACAACCCCATACTCCTTCCTTTCCCCAGCACTTTCCCTGATACATTTTTTATTTGAAAAATATGTTCCTTTTTTTTCCTACCAAATGCTGAATAAAATCATGTGCTAGGTGTTCTGTAGTGAAATTTCCAGAGTCTATATAGCCTACATAGATTTCCAGTAGGCGTAGGTCGTTTCATTTTTAGATTGTGCCTATCAGTTGGTCAATGCATTAAACATGCCAATGTCACAGGAATGACCATTTCTGAACTCACATTCATCTGAAGTACTCTTGCCGATTACAAGAAGAGAATTTTCTAGTTCTTTTCACAAACATCTACCTATAATTCCAAGGGACAGACTTTGACAGTAATAAACTCTTTAGAGTTGTGTTATGTCATTTCTCACCCAGAAAAAAAAGCTAACATTGCTGCATATTTTTTAAGAAAATTGGGAGCATATTTGTTAGAAGGGAAATAGACATTTGCAACAGGCAAAGGGCAAGCCCATAAGGCACAATGACAGATGAAACCCAGCCATGAGAAAAAAAGTATCCCTAGGATGAAAAAAATGATTTTAATAAAGCAAAACACCTTCAAATTAGATAAATTAAAAATCGTATGATTATAGCAAAGTTTCAAGGGAGTTTTAATATATCAAAGTTAAAAATAACTGACAAGTATCATTATTTTTAACTTAATTTTGCTTTGTTTTACACATTTCAGTCAATTAAACTTCTCTATATACTTGGGCAGTTCTTGAATATTAGTTTGAAAATAGACTAATTTCTAAACATGGGCCCTAATATATGGCTAAGTTAACTTAAAACCATATCATTAAACAAATATTACAATATATAGATTAGTCAATTAACATACTTTATTTTTCTCTATGGAATAAAACGACTCTGAACCTGGAACAGCAGCTGGAGTTGTTCACCACAATAGTATTAGATGCAAGTTTCTGGAATTAAATGTGCCAGGCAAGAAAATAATTTTATAGTCTTTCCCTCATGGGAGGAAGTCTGGATAAAGAGTGTGAGATGTCAGACCTCATCAATAAATTATGATCAATAAAATAGGGTTGAAGAATTGGGTAGTGGTTTCTATGATGATCAGTAAATACTACTCTTGTAATTGTTTTAAGGGGCAAAGGGCTAAGAAATATGAGAAAATAAAATGAAATAAAATAGAAAAAAAACACAGAATATGTAGACTGGAAGCAAATATCTGAATATTATAACCATCATCGTAATTATTCTACAGGCCATAAAACCTGTAGAACTTAAAGGATAAAAAATAATGAAAACTAAGATTCCTCTGGCAGTCTTGGTAAGAGACTTGCTTATTAGAAAGACAAAACGCCATTTACAATCATATGTTATATTATACTGAAACTGAAATACATAGTGTAATGGTTAAGACCATGGGTTCTGGAAACTGACTGCCAAAATTCAAATCTTAGCACACCACTTAATGCCTTGGTGAATTTAGAAATTACATAACTTCTCTGTGTCTGTTTCTTCATCTGCAAAAGTAGTCAAATGCATATTTCATAGCTTTCTGCAGAGAGCTACATGAGTTAGTTACGTAATGTACTTAGATCAGTGCTTGGCATATAGTAAATGCTTACTAAATTTTCATTTTCATTAATAAAAGGAACTCAAAATTTACAGAAAATATTTAGTAGCAGACCTGGCTCTCTCCAAAGTTATGAAATGACTCAGTTTCTTTTACAGCATTATTTCCATCTCTTTTTAAAAACCTCTTTCCGTTTCTATCTTCCTTCTCTTCTCCCAAGTGGCCCCTTCCCCTCTGGACTGTAAAATCTCACCCAAATCTGCCTTCTTAAATAGAACTGCATTATCCATACCTTTTAAATAAAAACCTTCTGTATCCCAACAGAACTCATTCATCCTCTGGCACATTCTCTCAAGGCAGTCTCAGGAAACAATATATAATACGTGGAACCACCATTGAGATAGTGCTTGTATTTCGAGTAGAGCCATCAATGCCTGAATCCAAAGGAATAAGCATTCAGGAACTATAAATAACTGTAATGACTCTAAATGTCGCTGTTTGCTGACTCCTCCCAGTCAGTAGCAGGCTAACTATGTGTTCCTCAAGCCTAGGTTTGTATATCCAGCCAAAATTCAATAATAGTTTGGATATCTCATAGACAAGTATTTAACATACCTAAAACATAATTCTTGATTCCCCTATCTTCACTGTGCCCTTTTGCTCATCTAGCCTAAGGAACACCACAAGGTACTCAGTTGCTCAAACAAGATAATGGAATCATACTGGATTTCTCCTTGTTCCTTAACTTCCACATGCAATACATCACCACATTCTATTGGTTTCCTTCAGAAATATATCTTGTCTCTATCCACCTCTCTCTGTCTCCACTGTCATCTCTCACCTGGATAACTACAATAGTCAGCTTCCTGTTTTCCCTACTTCCAATCGCACCCCCACACCCTGCCAACCTATTTACTGTACAATAATCAACCCTAGAGTAATCTTTAAAAAGCAAAACTGAACATCCCACTCCTTGTTTAAACTCCTTCAGCGGCTTCCTATTTCACTTAGGAAAGCATTTAAGCTTATTGTAATGGCCTCCAAGACCTTATGTGACCTGGTTGCTGTTTAGCTTGGAGTTTCCTGTTGAGCTATTCTCCCCTTAGTCTATCACATGTTTGACACACTGGTCTTGTTGCATTTCTTAGATGGCGTCATCTTCTTCCACCACAGGCCCTTTGCATATGCTGGAAAGGGTCTTCCTTCCCTCACTATCCTTTGAATGAATGATTTTATTTTCTCATACTTCAGGTCCCACCTCAATTGTCACCTCCTAAGGAAGGATTTTTTTCAGCTTTCCCTACTGTTAACGTAGGTTCCACAATCACCCTGAAATGAATGGTATTACCATATCTATATATTTCTGTTTTGACTTTTTGCTTCTTTCTCCCACTGGGATATAGGGCAGCACTGTTCAATGTTATATCTCTAGCATCTGTCACAGTGCCTAGCATGTTTTAAGTGCTCAAATATATACTGAATACATAAATAAGTAGTACTTTCAGTACTTGAAGCCTAATAGTTTTCAATACTTCAAGCCTAGCATGTCGTAGGTGCTCAAATATATTCTGAATCAACACAAATAAGTAGTAGTTTCAATACTTGTTGAATGCATGACTGGGAGGGCATGTCCTTTATCTCCTCAAATGAAAAGATGTACATAGCTTATAATTGCTGCATAATTGCTGCAATGTGTAAGACTAACCCATTATCTAAAAATAGTTACCTCAATACAACGTCCATGTGGCATTTTGATCATACAAAAGCTAACTATCCTGTAAAGAGAGCTAATATTTTAGTGGTAAATATGATGGTAAGTGTAATATAGCCTGTTTTTCTTTGTCATATTATGTTCCAGTTAATACCTACTATACTTGTAAAGTGTCTTTGCTTTCTATTGAAGTAGTAGGTTCAGTCATCTAAAAGAGAATTAAAAGAATTCAGAAAAAACCACCCTAAGAGATGAAATGTCACTTTAACCTAAGGTGGTAGTTTCTTTCTTTTTTTTTTTCTACTAGCTTCTCTTTTAATTTAGGTGGTAGTTTCTGAGTATTCAATATGTAACATGATATTAACATTTTGACAGGCCAAAACATGGA
>NW_016822064.1:4200-20370 GCF_001698545.2 Rhinopithecus bieti | reverse complement strand
CTGCCTGTTCACTCTGATGATAGTTTCTTTTGCTGGGCAGAAGTTCTTTAGTTTAATTAGATCCCATTTGTCAATTTGGGCTTTTGTTGCAATTGCTTTTGGTGTTTTAGTCATGAAGTCTTTGCCCATGCCTATATCCTGAATGGTATTGCCTAGGTTTTCTTCTAGAGTTTTTATGGTTTTAGATTTTACATTTAAGTCTTTAATCCATCTTGAGTTAATTTTTGTATAAGGTAAAAGGAAGGGGTCCAGTTTCAGTTTTCTGTGTATGGCTAGCCAGGTTTCCCAACACCATTTATTAAATAGGGAATCCTTATCCCATTGCTTTTTTTTTCAAGTTTGTCAAAGATCAGATTGTTGCATATATGTGGTCTTATTTCTCAGGTCTCTGTTCTCTTTCACTGGTCTATATGTCTGTTTTGGTACCAGCACCATGCTGTTTTGGTTACTGTAGCTTTGTATTATAGTTTAAAGTCAGGTAGCATGACTCCCCCAGCTTTATTCTTTTTGCTTAGGATTGTCTTGGCTATACAGGCTCTTTTTTTGTTCCATATGAAATTTAAAGCAGTTTTTTTCTAATTCTGTGAAGAATGTCAATGGTAGTTTAATGGGAATAGCATTGAATCTCTAAATTACTTTGGGCAGTATGGCCATTTTCATGATATTGATTCTTCCTATCCATGAGCATGGAATGTTTTTCCACTTGTTTGTGTCCTCTCTTATTTCCTTGAGTAGTGGTTTGTGGTTCTCCTTAAAGAGGTCCTTCACAATTCTAGCTAGCTGTATTCCTAAGTATTTTATTCTCTTTGTAGCAATTGTGAATGGGAGTTTATTCATGATTTGACTCTGCTTGTTTGGGGGCTGAGACAATGGGGTTTTATAAATATAGGATCACATTGTCTGCAAACAGAGACAATTTGATTTCCTCTCTTCCTATTTGAATATCCTTTACTTCTTTCTTTTGCCTGATTGCCCTGCCAGAACTTCCAATACTATGTTGAATAGGAGTGGTGAGAGAGGGCATTCTTGTCTTGTGCCAGTTTTCAAAGGGAGTGCTTCCAGCTTTTGCCCATTCAGTATGATATTGGCTGTGGGTTTGTCATAAGTAGCTCTCATAATTTTGAGATATGTTCCATCGATATCTAGTTTATTGTGAGTTTTTAACATAAAGGGATGTTGAATTTTACTGAAGGCTTTTCTGCATCTATTGAGATGATAGTGTGGTTTTTGTCATTGCTTCTGTTTTTGTGATGAATTACATTTGTTGATTTACATATGTTGAACCAGGCTTGCATCCCAGGGATGAAACCAACTTTATCATGGTGGATAAGCTTTTGATTTCCTGCTGGATTCAGTTTGCCAGTATTTTATTGAACGTTTTTGCATCCATGTTCATAAGTTATATTGGCCTGAAGTTTTTGTTTTTCGTTGTGTCTTTACCAGGTTTTGGTATCAGGATGTTGCTGGCCTCATGGAGTCTCTCCTTTTCAATTATTTGGAATAGTTTCAGAAGGAATGGTACTAGCTCCTCTTTGTATCTCTGGTTCAATTTGGCTGTAAATCTGTCTGGTCCTGGGCTTTTTGTGGTCGGTAGGCTACTAATTACTGCTTCAATTTCATAACTTTTTATTAGTCTATTCAGGGATTCAACTTCTTCCTGGTTTAGTCTTGGGATGGTGTATATGTTCAGGAATTNCTGCTCTGATCTTCATTATTTCCTGTCTGTTGGTAGTTTTGGATTTGTTTCCTCTTGCTTCTGGTGCTCTTTTAATCATGATGTCAGGGTGTCAATTTGAGATTTTTCTTTCTTTCTTATGTGGGCATTTAGTGCTATAAGTTTCCCTCTTAACATTCCTTTAGCTGTGTCCCAGGGATTCTGATACATTGTCTCTTTGTTCTAATTGTTTTCACAGAACTTCTTGATTTTTGCCTTAATTTCATTATTTACCCAGTAGTTATTCTGGAGCACATTGTTCAATTTCCAGGTAGTTGTGTGGTTTCGAGTGAATTTCTTAAACCTGAGTTCTAATTTGATTGTGCTGTTGTCTGAGAGACTGTTATGATTTCAGTTTTTTGCAGTTGCTGAGGAGTGTTTTACTTCCAATTATGTGGTTGATTTTAGAATAAGTGCCATATGGCGCTGAGAAGAATATATATTCTGTTGGTTTGAGGTGGAGAGTTCTGTAGATGTCTATTAGGTCCACTTGATCCAGAGTTGAGTTCAAGTCCAGAATATCCTTGTTAATTTTATGTCTCATTGATCTGTGTAATATTGACAGTGGGGTGTTAAATTCTCCCACTATTATTGTGTGGGAGTCCAAGTCTCTTTGTAGGTCTCTAAGAACTTGTTTTATGAATCTTGGTGCTCCTGTACTGGGTGTATATACATTTAGAATAGTTAGCTCTTGTTGTTGAATTGATCCCTTTTCCATTACATAATGCCCTTCTTTGTCTTTTTTGATCTTTGTTCGTTTAAAGTCTGTTTTGTCAGAGACTAGGATTGCAATCTCTGCTCTTTTTTGCTTTCCATTTCCGAATCTTCCTCCATCCCTTTATTTTGAGTCTATGTGTGTCTTTGCATGTGAGATGGGTCTCCTGAATACAACACACTGATGGGTCTTGACTCTTTATCCAATTTACCAGTCTGTGTCTTTTAATTGGGGCATTTAGCCCACTTACATTTAAGGTTAATATTGTTATGTGTGAATTTGATTCTGTCATCATGATGCTTTCTGGTTATTTTGCACACTAGTTGATGCAGTTTCTTCACAGCATCATTGGCCTTTATATTTTGGTGTGTTTTTGCAGTGACTGGTACCAGTCTTTCCTTTTCATATTTAGTACTTCCTTCATGAGCTCTTGCAAGGCAGGCCTGGTGGTGACAAAACCCCTCAGTATTTGCTTCTCTGGAGGGGATTTTATTTTTCCTCCACTTATGAAGGTTAGTCTGGCTGGATATGAAATTCTGGGTTGAACATTCTTTTCTTTAAGAATGCTGCATATTGGCCCCCACTCTCTTCTGGCTTGTATGGTTTCTGCTGAGAGGTTTGCTGTTAGTCTGACGGGCTTCCCTTTGAAGGTGACCTGACCTTCCTCTCTGGCTTCCCTTAACATCAAGGTTCTCAGCTTCTTTGCATTGGGTTAGAACATGCTCCTTTAGCTCAGTGGAGTTTATTACTGACCTTCTGAAGCCTACTTCTGTCAATTTGCCCTTCTCATCCTCCTTCCAGTTCTGTCCTCTTGCTGGAGAGGCATTGTGAGCATTTGGAGAAGAGGCACTCTGACCTTTTGAGTTTTCAATTTTTTTGTTGCTGTTGTTGATTCTTTCTCATCTTCATGAGTTTGTTAGTATCTATCTTTGAGGCTGCTGACCGTTCTATGGGGTTTTTGTGGGGACTTTCCTTGATGCTGTTGTTGTTGCTTTCTGTTTGTTTTTCTTTCAATGGTCAGGTCCCTCTTCTTTAGGGCTGCCACAGTTTGCTGGGGGTTCATTTCAGGCCCTATTCATCTGGTTCACTCCCATACCTGGAGATGTCACTCGAGGAGTCTCGAGAACAGCAAAGATGTGTACCTGCTCCTTCTTCTGGGATCTCTGACCTTGAGGGGCACCAACCACCTCCCTTGGCTGGGGGGGTGGGGGCTCCCTTGCCCCATATGGCTCTCATGTGGGTCACCACACCACACTGCTCTTCTTTCCTTTCTGTGGGTCACACCAGCTGCCTAGTCGGTTCTGATGACAGAACCTGGATACTTTGGTTGCCACTGTAGGATTCACATGCTATTATGGTTCTTTAGGTGGGAGCCTGTGATTGCTGCTGGTTTTAGTTGGCCATCTTGACCCCACCCCCCAATAAAGGTTTCATTCTAAGCCCCACTGCTTTAGCCTCAAGTAGCTCTATTAGTGTAAAAACAAACTATTGTACCCCAAAGTAGGGTGCAGCAGAAGGATGTGCTTGTTGCCAAGTTATTTCTATTGATAACATAGTAGTATCTATGTCATCAATAGATAATAGAGTTTGCTAATAGATAATGTAGTGGCTAAGGGTTTGAATACCCTCAAGTAAAATTCAAAGAAATATTTTAAAGATGCAAAATATATTAATGGTTTTAACTCTTCCTTATAACAAACTAAGCCCAGTTCATACTACTATAAACAAATTTTAAAATCTACTTTCTCACCTCTCATTCACATTTTTTCCCAGTGATCAAACATTTTAATCACATAGAAAAGTACCAAGAGTAATATAACAAACATCCATAAATCCATCAGGGGATAATAATGAATGTTAACCTTTCATTATATTTGCTTATATGTTTTATTAAAGAATTAAAATATTATAGTTGCTCTTGAAACCCCCTTCTTACTGCTTCTAAATTCTATTCTGCTCCTTTGCTCCCTAGAGGCAACCACTACCTTCAAGTTGGCATGTATTCTTTTTGTCAATTACTTGAAGACATCAAGCTCTTTCTTGCTTCAAGGCCTTCCTAAGCGCTGTTATCTCTTGTCTGGTATGCTCTTCTCCACTCCCTTCACCTGGGTATCACCTGTTTGTCCCTCAGGCTTCAGTGGAAATGCTGCATATTCATAGAAAGCTTTCTATCCTCTCTACCCAAACTGTACTCATCCTGCTCCATCATGTTTTCTAATGGCACCCTCTCATTTTATACAACAGTACCCATAACAATGCTTATCTAGTTGTATGCTTATTTGTATGTGTATTGCTTGTTTATTTGTGAAGCCCAACTACACTATAATATTCATGGGGGCAGAGACCATATCTGCCTCATTCACCATTGAATACATTGCACTTAACCCAGTTCCTTACACGGAGTAAGAAACAGATAAAATTTTTAAAGGACAAATCAAAATAATCTGACAATCAATATAATCCATAATAAATTCTCAATATTTGGTTACACTCATAAACTCAGTCAATGTACTTTTACATTTCATTTGAACCTCATAAGTGGCATTCTGCGAATAAATGACAACTTGAAGCATTGAATAAGTAAGACTACAAGTTATACTATATGCCTTGTAGGAATCTAAAGCACTAAGATATATATATTTTAAAATTTTATAGGTGATATAACTGTGTTCCCACAGATTTTAATGTTTTAAAAAATCTTAATTGGCAGTAATTGCACTATTTACATGTTAATGAACAACACCTGGCCCAAGCTGAGTATAAAGAGGCTGACAATGTTTTTCTCTCTTCTTCCTGGCAAAGAACTAAGCATATGCAATTTTATAAGAGACCTGCCTGCCAGGAATAACTACATTCATAATTGGTAGGACAAATATGAATAGTTAGTTTGCATGTTTTCACCATTCTAAAAAAAAAAATGCATAAAATTTTCATGTTTAAAAGCTTTATGATTCAAGAGAGGGACCTTATTTCCACACTTGTGATTTATTCAACAATCATTATATATTCCTGTCCAATGAATTGCCAGAAACTTGCTAAGATGAGAGACCCAAGTGGCCTCCTATAATATACAGCCCAGTTCCTGGCTTAATACCTTGAAAACCTGAGTTCCCTTGAGTCAATTCAAAATCTATAATTAAATATGTTAATTTCCTGTTCCACTAGTCCTATGAATATTCTAAATCACTGTCAGTTTTGGATTCCATTACCCTACAATCCTAAAACCAATTTAAAGGTTTTTCAAAAATGACCTTCCAATACAATAAATTCTTCCCTAACAAAGAACAAAAATTGGGTTTTTCCTAAATTTTGATATCATTCACCTGTGAACCAACAGACATTAACAAGGACCACAAGATAAAAAAAGAACCAAGTTCCGTCCAATTTTATTTCCTAGCATTATATTTTACCAATAGATATAAAAAGTTCTTTCACACTGCTATTCTATTTCCAGATATAGACAAACCAACCAACAAGTAATTACTGAGTGCTTGGTATCCTCAGTGTTATAAGTGCTTTGTGGAGGCAATAATGGATGTATGAGTAGAAGAATTCACATAAAGATGTTTATAATATAGTTTGTGGTTAAAAATACAAAAAAAAATTTGAAAATGGCATTGGTTTTGTGACCTAGGGAATATTTTCAATTCAGAGGAAAGAGAGTGTATTCAGGCAAGTCTTCATGAAAAACCATGTGGAGTGAGGGTGGGAGAAAACATTTGGTGTCTTCTATGTTCCGGGAAGTATGCTAGTTGCTTTATCTCATTTATCTTACTCAAAGTCACGGAATTACTAAGACCTAGTAAGAACTGGGACAGGAACCCAGATATGACGATATGTGTGTTTCTCTCTCGGCTACATGCTAGCCTTGAAGGATGACAAAAACAGATAAGGTGAGAAGAATAACATGAGTAATGGGAGTAATAATTCTGAAATGTGTTGTGCTGAGGAGATTGTTGCAATAACAAATACGTTGAGGAGTCATAGAAAATAACATCAAATAGGCATTAATATAAGCAATATATAATATTTCTAACCTTGAAAGCCTGGAAAAAGTTTGAAATTCAAAAGCAGAAATTCAAGTCAAATGAGTTATGTGGTAAAATGGACATACTAGTATTTCAGAGGCTGATAAGATTTAAAAAAGTGAAAGAGGAATGAAGCATCTATGGACTAAGCCTTCAGACCTGCCCTGGCAACAGATGGAAACGCGTAGCCCTTGTGCAGTGAACTCAGTGTGTGTGTCCCTGCTGGATATCTACAGTGGCCGTGGGCCCTGGATGAATGTCAGTGGCAAGGAGGCTTCAGCAACCATGGGGCTTTTGGTGCACCCCAGCACTGCCCCCAACTCAGCCACAGTACTATACTGACTGTGGTAGTCCCTGGCATAGGGCACTCCACTAGCACCACAATGGCCACAGCCATCCCAGGCTTAGGGACCAGACCAGAGGGCCTGCCTAGAGTCTCTGGAAGGGTTTATTATTTAAAAGCATTCCCAGGCAAAGCCAATTTAAAAAGACTGGAATAAGTAACTATTTCTTCAAATATACGAATATCAACATATGGCCACAAAGATCAAGAACAATCAGAGAAACAAGACATTATTAGGGAGACAAAATAAAGTGCCAGTGACTGGCCATAAAAAAACAGAGATATACAAACTACCTGGCAGAGAATTCAAAAGAACTATTTTAAGGAAGCTCAGCCACATTAAAAAAATACAGATAAATAATTAAAATAAATGAGAAAAACTGTAAGGTAACCAGAATAAGAAATTTAACAAAGAGATAGAAATAATTATTAAAGAATCAAAGATAAATCCCGGGGCTGAAAATACAATGAAAAAAATAAAAAATGCAATAGAGAACATCAAAAACAAAATTGATCATGCTGAAGAAATAATATGTGAACTCAGATTATTTAAGAATATCTACTCAAAGGAGAGAAAAAAAGAATTAAAAGGAATGAAGAATGTCAATAGGATTTATGGAACAGCATTGAAAAAGCAAATATTTGATTCATTGGATTTTAAGAAGGAGACGAGAAAGATAGAAGAGTAGAAAGCTTAAAGAAATGATAGCAGAAAACTGTCCAAATCTTGAGAAAGATGTATATCCAGGTGCAGGAAAGTCAAAGATTTCCAATCAGATTCAATCCAAATAACACTACCTCACAACATATAATCAAACTGTCAAAAATCAAAAACAAAGAGAGAATCCTGAAAGCAGTAAAAGAAAAGTTGCGAAGAACAAATAAGGAAGTTCCAATACACCTAGCAGCAAACTTGTTTGCAGAAACGTTACAGACTAGGTGTATTAGTCCACTTTTGCATTGCTATAAAGGAACACGTGAGACTGGGTAATTTATAAAGACAAGCAGTTTAATTAGCTCATGGTTCTGCAGGCTCTACAGGAAGCAGGGCATCAGCATCTGCTTCTAGTGAGGGCCTCAGAAAGTTTACAATCATGGTAGAAAGCAAAGGGGAAGCCAGGATATTACACGGTGAGAGCAGGAGCAAGGGTGGGGGAAGTACCATTTTCTGTGTTAAATCTGTTCTCACGTTGCTATAAAGAAATACCTGAGGCTAGGTAATATCTAAAGAAAAGAGGGTTACTTGGCTCATGGTTCTGCAAGCTGTACAGGAAGTATGGCAGCAGCATCTGCTTCTGGTGAGGGACTCAGGAAGCTTACAGTCATGGCAGAAGGCTAAGGGGGAGCTGGTGTATCACATGGTGAGAACAGAAACAAGAGAGGGCAGGGGAGGTGCCACAGTGTTTTAAACAATCAGATCTTGCATGAACTCAGGGCAAGAGCTCATTCATTACCATGAGGATGGTGCCAAGTCATTCATGAGAAATATACCACCATGATCCAAATACCTTCCACCAGGCCCCATGTTCAACATTGGGGATTACATTTCAACATGAGATTTGGGAGGGGACAAATATCCAAATTCTATCACCAGGGGAGAGTTGTATGATATATGCAAACTGCTGAAGTAAAAGAACTGCAAGTCAGCAAGCTGTCCTTTAGTAATGAACGAGAAGTAAAGACTTTACCAGACAAATAAAAACAGAGGAGTTCATAACCACCAGATCTTGTTTATAAGAAATGCTAAAAACTAAAGGAAAAGAATGTCAATGAATAACATATCATCTGAAAGTATAAAACTCACTGGTAAAAGCAAGTACAGAGTCAAATTCAGAATAATCTAATACTATAATGGTGGTGTGTAAGTCACTTATACTTTAGTATGAAGGTTAAAAGATAAAACTATTAAAATAATAGCTACAATAATCTGTTAAGTGCTATGCAATATAAAAAGATGTAAATGGTGACATTAAAAAATCAAAATGTGGGAGGGGAGTGTAGTAAAATTATAGAATTTTTAAAAATTATCATCAAAGTTAAGTTGTGATAAGCTTAAAATAATCTGTTATGACTACAAGATATTTTTTGTAAGTATCATGATACCCACACAGCAAAGACACACAGTAGATGCAAAAAAATACAAACTAAGGAATCAAAATATACCACTAGAGAAAATCACTTAACCACACACACACACACACACACACAAAAGAGAGGAAGAAAGGTACCAAAGAATCTACAAAACTACTAGAAAACAGTTAACAAAATGGCAGCAGTACTCACCTTGAATGTAAATGGATTAAATTCCTTAGTCAAAAAGCAGAGTGACTGAGTGAATAATAAACAACATTCAGCTATATGCTGCCTACAAGAGACACATATCATCTATAAGGACACATATAGACTGAAAGTGAAGTGGTAGAAAAAGATGCTCCATGCAAATGAAAGCCAAAACAGAGCAAGAGGAGCTATAATTATATAAGATAAAATTGACTTTAAGGAAAACTATAAAATTGACAAAGAAGAACATTATATAAAGATAAAGAGGTCAATTTAGCAAGAGGATATAACAGGTGTACATGTATGTATACCCAACATCAGAGTACCTAAATATAAAACACAAATATTAGTAGAGCTGAAGGAGGAGATAGACTGCAATGCAATAATAATAGGAGACTTCAACACTCCACTTTCAGCAACGGACAGATCAACCAGACAGAAAATCAATAAGGAAACATCAGACTTAAACTGCACTCTAGGCCAAATGGACCTAACAGACATATTCAGAACATTTCATCTGACAGCAGCAGAATGTGCATTCTTCTCAACTTCACATGGAACATTCTCCAGGATAGATAAGTTAGACCATAAAAACCAGTCAACAAATTTAATAAGACTGAAATCATATCAAGTATCTCTTCTGACCTAAGTGGTATAAAACTATAAATCAATATGAGAAGAGACTTCGCAAAATTCACAAATACATGGAAATCAAGCAACACGCTCTGGAATAACCAATGAGTCAATGATAAAATTAAAAGGGCAATTTAAAATTTTCCTGAGACAAATGAAAATGGAAGCATGAAACATAGCATGCCAAAACCTACAGCATACAGCAAAATAATTTATAAGAGGAAAGTTTATAGCAATTGATAACTACATCAAAAAAGAAGAAAGATCTCAAATAAATAGCCTAATATTGCCTTAAGAATTGGAAAAACAAGAACAAACTAAGTCCAAAATTGGTAGAAGGAAAGGAATAATAAAGAACACAGCAGAAATATAATAGAGATTATAAAAACAACTGAAAAGACTAATGAAACAAAGAGGTTTTTTTTGAAAAGGTAAACAAAATCAATGAACCTTTAGCTAGACTGAGAGAAGACTCAAATGAAAATCAGACATGAAAAAGAAGACATTACAACTAATAACACAGAAATACAAAGTTTCATGATATGATTATGAACAATTATATGTCAACATATTGGATAGCCTAGAAGAAATGGATACACTTTTTGATACATTCAATTCAATTATTCATGAATAATGAAGTAATAGAAAATCTAAACGGACCAATAGAGAGTAAGGACATTGATTCTGTAATAAAAAGTCTGCCGTCACAGAAGAACCCAGGACCTGATGGCTTCACTACAAAAATCAGAGAAGGACACAGCAAAAAAAGAAAACTCCAGAAGAACACAGAAGCAAAACCCTCAATAAAATACTAGCAAACCTACTTCAAAAGTTCATTGAAAATATTATTTACCATGATCAAGGGGATTCATCACAGGAATGAAAGGATGATTCAACTTGTGCAAATCAGTTAAATTTGATACATTACATTAAGAGAATAAAGGACAAAAACATATGATAATTTCAATAAAAGCAGAAAACACATTTGGCAAAATTCCACATCCTGTCATGATAAACAATTTCAACAAATTAGGGATAGAAGGAAAGTACCTGTTTTATTCCTCACACGGCTATAAAGACACACCTGAGGCTGAGTAACTTATAAAGTAAAGAGGCTTAGAGGCTTAATTGACTCCAAGTTCTGCATGGCTTGGATGGCCTCAATAAACTTACAATCATGGTAGAAGGTGAAGGGGAAGCAAGGCATATCTTACATGGCAGCAGGAGAGAGAGAGAGAAGAGGGAAGCATCAGATTCTTATCAAAATGACCAGATATTGTGAGAATTCTATCACAAGAACAGCAAAGGAGAAGTCTGCCTCCATGACCCAATCATTTCCCACCAGACCACTGGCCCAACATGTGGGGATTACAATTTGAAATGTGATTTGGTTGGGGACACAGAGCCAAGCCATATCAGTACCTCAACAGAAGAAAGACCACATATGACAAACTCATCTTTACATCATACTCAATGCAGAAAAATTGAAATATTTTCCCATGAGATCTGGAAGAAGACAGGGATGCCCACTCTCATCTCTTCTATTCAACATAGTACTGAAAATTCTATCCAGAATAATTAGACAGTAGAAATAAATAAAAGGCATCCAAATTGAAAACAAAGAAGTTATGTTGTTCCTGTTTGTAGACAACATGATCTTATATATAGAAAATCCTAAAGCTACCACCTAAAAGCTGTTAGAACAAATAAAGGAATTCAGTAAAATTGCAGGATAAAAAAATCAACATACACAAATCAGTAGTGTTTCTCCAACTTAATGAGTTATCTGAAAGAGAAAGATAAACAATCTTGTCCACAATAGTTACAAAAAAATACTTAGAAATAAATTTAACCAAGGAGGTGATAGATCTCTACAATGAAAACTATAAAACATTGATGAAAGAAATGGAAGACACGAACAAATGGAAAGATATCCTGTGTCCATGGATTCAAAGAATTAATATTGTTAAAATGTTTATTCCACCCAATGCAATATACAGATCCAATATAATTCCTACCAAAATACTAATGACTTTCTTTACAGAAATAGAAAAAATAATTCTAAAATGTATATGGAATCACAAAAGACCCCAATTAGTCAAAGCAATCCTGAGAAAAATGAACAAAACTGGAGTCATCACCCTACTTGACTTCAAAATATACTACAAAGTTACAGTAACCAAAACAGCTTGGCACTAGCAATTTTAAAAAGACACATAGACTAACAGAACAGAATAGAGAGCCCAGAAAAAAAAAAAAAAAAAAAAAAATGGATTTATAGCCAAATGATTTTTGACAAAGGCAACAAGGGCACACAATGGGGAAAAGACAATCTCTTCAATAAAGTTGTTAAGAAAACTGGTATCCACATGCAGAGGAATGAAATTAGGGTCTTACCTCATACCATATAGGAAAATAAATGTAAAGTGGATAAACTATAAAACTACCAGGAGAAAACATAGGGAAAAATCTCCATAATATTGCTTAGGCAATGATTTTGACCTCAAAAGCACAGGCAATCAAAGCAATAATAGACAAATGAGATTACATCAAACTAAAAAGCTTCTGCATAGCAAAGGAACCAATCAACAGAATGAATATACAACCTACAGAATGGGAGAAAATATTTGCAAATTATATATCTGATAAGGGGTTAATATCCAAAATATCTAAGAAACACAAACAACTCAATAGCAAGAAAACAAATTACCTGATTAAAAAATTGGCAAAAGATCTGAATAAATGTTTCCCAGAAAGACACACAAATGGCCAACAAGTATATAACAAGATGCTGAACATCACTAATCATCAGGGAAATGCAAATTAAAACCACAATGAGATATCACCTCACTCTTGTTATATAGGCTATTATAAAAAAGACAAAAGATAACAAGTGTTGGCAAGGATGTGGAGAAAAGAAAACCCTGACAAACTATTGGTGTGAATGCAAATCAGTACAGTCATTATGAAAACAAGTATGGAGATTTCTTAAAAAATTAAAAATAAGACTGCCATATAATCCAGCAATCCCACTATGGGATATATATCCAAGGGAAATAAAATCAGTATTGCAAAGAGATATCTATACTCCCATGTTCATTGCAGTACTATTCACAATAGCCAAGATATGAAATCAACCTAAGTGTCCGCTAACAGATGAATTGATAAAGAAAATGTGGCATATATACACAATAGAATACGATTAAGCCATAAAAAAGGAAACCCTGTCATTTGAGACAACATGGACGAGACTGCAGGACATTATGTTAAATGAAATGTGTGGAATCTAAAAAAGTTGATCTCACAGAAGTAGAGTATAATAGAATGAAGGCTACCAAAGTCTGGGAGGTTGGGAGTGCTTTTTCCAGAAGTGAAAATTGTATTTTCTGGGCAGATGTTGGTCAAAGGATACAAACTTACAGTTAGATAGGAGGAATAAGTTCAAGAGATCTATTATGAAACATGATGACTACAGTTAATGAGAGTATCTTGTATTCTTGAAAAATGCTAAGAGAATGGATGTGGTGTTTTACCACAAAATGATGACTATGTGGGGTAATGCATTTGTTAATTAGCTAGATTTAGCCATTCCACAATGTGTATATCCTTCAAAATCTCATGTTGTACATGATAAATATAATTTTGTCTGTCAATTTGAAAATAAACAAACAAATGAATAATAAAAAATTGAACAAGCTAAACTAAGATAGCATTTAATGTATCATTATGAATAATTTGTTAAAATATTGATATGTGTCAGGAAGGAAAAGAAACAAGTAATCTCAATCATTGCTAAATATGAAGATTTTTTTTACATTCCTTTAGATCCATGCAACTCTAACATCTATCTAACAAATGTCATGACTTTGTCAGTATGATTAGTGATAGTATCATTATCACAAAATTTGATAACTTTTTATAAATCACTTTTTGGAAAAGACTTTCAAATTGTTTCTACAAATCAGAAACAGGGATCACAATAAAAAAATGCTGAAGGATTTCATTGATCCTTCTTATTCCATTTTTACCGTTATATGAATTTACTGTGGTAACAGGGAAAAAATGTTTTTATATACTTCATTTGCCAGTTTTCCAAGTATACAATGAGCACATATACAAAATCATCTTTAGAATTGAAAAACCTAAATTAAAAATGGAAATACATGATGTAAGAAAGTAGTTTGGATTAAAGTAAGTAAAACCACTAGAACTTTCTCAATTACAGCCCAAATGAGCCAGCCAATTGAGAAATTCTTAAAAATAGAACTTTCTTTCTTTAGATTTCTTAACAGGTATAGTTTGCTTTTGCCAGGAAGGGCATTTTTAAATTACACAGAACATTTTAAAAACAAGTATACACTCACAAATACCCACAAAAATGATAAAAGACAAATAACAAACTGGGAAAAGTATTTGTAAATGAAATCCCAAACAAATGACTACTACTTTACTTAATATATAGAGTATCTACAAATCAATAATAAAAGACCAACAATCCAACATAGTAAGCAACCTGAATGATTTACAGAAAATGTAATATTACTGGTTTTGAATATATGAAAATGGCTGCCTCTCCATAATAAAATAAATGCAAAATAAAATACAGTAATATTGGATTTAGTGTTTATCAGATTGGCAGGATTAAAAAGTTTGATAACACCTTATGTTTACAAGTGTTTGAAGAAACAAGTACTCTCACAAACTGATAATGGGAATTCCAATTTATCAAACGTCTATGGAGGACGATTCGACAATATTTGCCCAATATCATTAATATTTATCAAAATAAAAAATGCACAGATACCTAGGAAGAAATTCTACTTCTAGTAATTTACATGTGTAAAGGCACACACATAAATATATGAACTACAGTATGTTTTTGTAATAACAAATGAATGAAGTCAACTTAAATTTCCATCAAGAAGTACTGGTTAAATACATTATAGTACATTTGTGCAACTGGAAACTCAGCAGCTCTTAAGTGACAAAAGCCAAGATGTTGAATAGTGAATACCGTTTGCTTCTACATGGGCAGAAAAGAGGCATATATCTGCATATATGATTGTATATTTACAGAATATCTCTGTAAAGTTACTTTAGAAACCAGAGGGAGTGGTGGCTTTCAGAGAAACTGGGGTGAGGGAGATATTTGCCTTTACTGTATGCCCTCTATGTTAGGTTGAAATATAATAAAATGCCAATATGCAACTTTTTTGGCATAAAAAAGCAGCAATTCCATATGGTTCAAAAAATACCAGAATAATTTCTACCATGTGCATGTGCTACCTATTACAAAAAAAAAAGAAGTGTCTTAATGAAAGCTGCATTGCACGAGAATGATTTTATTATTTCTTAACAGAATTACTATAGTGTCATCAAATGAATTTAAGACCTAGTTAATTGTATAGATGGCTGAAGGATGGAATGGCCAAGAGGGAGACAGCATAGTTTACCTTTTGGGAGGCAGTTGTAGTGAAGTTAACAGCTTCATTTCTAGAGTCAGACTGCCTCAGTCTGAATCCTTGCCATGTGACCTTGGACATGCTAAATAACATTGTGCAGTTTCATCTGCACAATGAAGATAGTGCCTAACTTATTAGGCTACGTTAGGACAAAAGAGACATAATGGATAATGTGTTTGGAACAATGCCTGATACACAGTGCTCCATGAGTGTTAACTGCTGTTATCGTCATCACCATTATTATTGCTATTGTTGTTATTATTATTAACACGACTTATTCACTTCTTAGGGGTTCAGACTCATTTTCACACTTTTGTTCTCTCATTTTCCTTACAGTAGCCCACTGCAACTGTGCTTGTTTTGGGTATGATTGTCCTCAGATCCATGTCCTTAGATCATGTTTCTCCTTTTCTGCTCCTTATCATAGCTTCCCATTCCAAGGTTTCCATATCAGCTGACTCTTCCCTTGTCCCTCCAACCTAGATGCAGTAGTGTTGCTCCCTGTTGTTGCTTATAGCTAGGTGGCTGCAATGTCCCATATTCGGCTTCTTAGTTCTTCCATGGCCTGTGTAACCAAGTTCCAATATTAAGTCTCCCTGTTTAGTTTATATTTCTACTTTCCTGGTTAGACCTTTACTGATAGAGTAGGGTAAACACAAAGGGGTGTGATAAAGGAAGGGGGAGAGGCAGAATATAATTGGCCAGGAATAATTCCAGTTCCTGACCTGTCTTATTTAACAGCCCTTTGGGTATAAACTAAAACTGAAAGTAGCCTCCAATGCCAGGTCTGTGGTAACTAAGCCTTAACAGTATTTAACATTTTCACTAAATCAAACAAAGAAGTTATTTCTGTCTAGATAGTGTATATCCAATGTTTCCATCAGTAAGTGCTGCAAACTATTAATTTACAGTTTAGAGTTGGCCTAAACAGTACTGAAAGCAAATGTAAGCATCAGTAGTAATGCATAATCAATTGCATGTATTTATGACTGTTC